>NC_056729.1:616084364-616149364 GCF_019279795.1 Protopterus annectens | reverse complement strand
CTAGCAAAATCCAGACAAATAATAAGAGGGTTCATAGACAAACCATTCAGTATAAACTGCAAGATAGACCTACAACAAGCTAGTCCCTTCACTGTGTAGAACTTTAAATCTGTGATAATGGAAGCCCATGGATATATGCAAATGAGTCCTTAAGAACATAGTGTTTCAGCTGCATGGTTTCTGAATGCCCATGACTTTATTTTTTGTTTTGTTTTAAGTCTTTATGGATACATTCAGCCAATAAAGCCTGTGACAAAGGAGATACTGCCAGCCCGGCTATCTGGAATTTTGTAAATAATTATATCTCATTTGTGAATATCAACATAATTCATATAAGATGCTTGTGTTACAACTGTATTAGAACTGTTTGTCATGTACATATCAAACTAGGTTTGTACAGACATGTGTGTTGAAAAGATATTTTATAAAGTTCTGAGCTTAAAGATATATCCACAGTGTACCATACTGGAAAAGAACAGAAATGTACAGGCACTGTTGTTAACTGTTTAAATGTTTATTTTAACAGTGGAAACTGGAATACAGGGGGATTAACTCAGAAAAATAACTGAAATTAAATTACTTTATGGCCAGGCCATAAAAAGATGCTATCAGTTTCAGCGCAGCAACAGACACAATGTCTGTACTAGAGAGCTTTCTACATTATCTTTAAATGTGGAAGAATGTAAATTGATTTATGGCTTCCACCAGCTGCTAAAAGATCTGAGGTCTATATATTGTCACAGGTAGATGCTAAATGCTACCAACTGCCATCAGTGGCTGTTTTGCGTCCTGGGAACTAGGAGTCAGATGAAAAGCAATGATGCCATTCTGCAAGTTATCCCAGCAGTAATATTTGAGATATTAATTTAGGAAGTCTCTTAGAGAGAGAAAGCATTCTGTATTCTGTCTTTGACCTGACAACAACTAGAAAAGAGCCTTTCACCACAGTTGCCTTGCTCTGATGAAGTAGGTTATTAGGGAATAGTATAATTCTCTTAGATACAGTCAGGAATATAGCAAAGCTTAGTTTAGATATTTTTATTTATTTATTTGAGACTGTCCTGCAATGTCGTTTTAAATATTTCCTGTAATTTTGAACTCTGATGTCACTGTAATTATATACTGAGTATTTTCTTGTTCTTTTATTATTCATTATTAAATATATTTAAACCTTTTATTGTGACTGATCTTTGTAGAGCTATTTAAGTTCTGAGACTAACTGCATATTTATTTGGTGACACTGTGGACCACTCCTAGCAGCCTTGCTCTTGGTCAAACCACCATTTGTATTAATAGTAATATTACACAATAAGATTGGACACCCCTTGTTAAGGGCCTTAAAGTAGCTGATAAGGGGTTTTGGTGGCAGTGATAGCTACCTTATAGTCTGGGCAGAAGACGGCATAGCTAGTAAAGTTGTGCCAGCCTTTCACTGGTGTGTGTGTTTGCAAAACAAATCTCCAAGAGTGTGTGTCAGCTACTTGAGCAGGGGCACGAAGCACTGGTTGTATAGAGAGAGAGAGTATTGGAGGACTTGGCTTGAAACCCTGGCTAAGGACTCAACTCTGTAGCTATTCCAGTGGGGAGACTTACTTGGGATCTGGAGAAAGAGGGAGAAACCAGTCCCGGACTGACTGTAGTCTCTGTGTGCTCTTAAGGGAAATTGCACTTGCTGCAGTGAGCTGCATCTGGAAATACTGTGTGTGTACTTATCATTCCTCCCAAAGTACATCCCCCACTGGTGCCAGTGGTGAGGATTTAGGCTCCTTGATTACTGGTCCAGTGGTGGGGCATCACATTTATTGGTTGGCAGTGGTGGGATAGCCACATCACTTACTGAGACTCAGTGGTGTGGATATTGAACTCCTGTAGCCTGTAAATAGTGGTCACTAAAGAAAGTGCTTGTACTCTCAAACAGCCACATAGTGAACTTTCAGAGTTCCATATCACAATAGTTTTATTTATTTGTTTGTTAGCTTAGTTAGTCAGGGAGAGCAGGCAAGGATATCAACGGAGGAGTATGGCAAACTGACAAAAAGCCAGTTGGCTGAGATGTGCCAAGACAAAGGACTGGTGCATGCCAATCTGACTAAAGCAGAAATTATTGCAGCCTTAGTCACAGTTGTATCACAGACCAGCAACCAAGAGGACAACCAGACTGGCCTTAGGGATGTACAACTCACAAAAAATGGAGAATCAACCTTTCCACAGAGGACATAAAAATCCATCTAGAGTTAGAGACATGAACTGGAGGCCAAAGGGTTGGAACTAGAATCAGCAGAGAGATTGAGACATCTGGAGGCCAAAGAAAATGAGAGACTGAGACGTTTGGAAGCTGAAGAAAATGAGAGGCAGAGACAACATAAAAAGGAGATGCTGACTCTTCACCAAAGTCATGGCGATAATGGGGAAGGGAAACCCCAGAAGCAACATAGGTCAGTAAATTTCTTCCACAGAGTGTGATAATTTTGATAGTTTTATTCATATGTTTGAAAGGGTATGTAAACGGTATAATGTTAACCAAGGGCTCTGGGTAAGGTTCCTGACCATCTTATTCCATGGTAAAGCTGTAACTGCTGTTTGTAAATTGTCTGATACTGATTGCTTAAATTATAATACTGTTAAAATTGTTTATTAGAGTGCTTTAAGTTAACACCTGAAGCTTATAGAAAAAAGTTTCATGAACATAAGATGCAAGGCAGATGAAAGCGTGTGCGAATATATTGCTGAGTTAAGCACTTATTTTCATAAATGGGTGAGTGAGTGTCAGGTCACCATTTTTGAAGGGCTGACAGACCTTTTGGTGAGGGAACAAGCCCTTAGCACTTTGCCTGAGGACATGAAAATCTGGTTATCGGATAGGGAATGTAACACAGCAGATGAGCTGGGGAAAAAAGGGAGACCTATACCTAGCAGGCAGGGCATCAATGCACAGGAAATGGCTACCCAGTGCTGCTCATGGGTCTAAGGGAACCCAAGATGGGCATCCTAAACTGCCCCAACAGATTCCACCAGTAGCAGGGGAAACCACTAGTTATGGTACATTCCCAGGATCAAGGGTTAAATGTTTTAAATGTAACCAGTGGAGCCATGCAGCACATAGATATCCATGGAGGCAAGTGGGGAACAAAAGATGGGACAGCCAGTAAGTGGGAATGACAGAATGCCAGCAGTAAGTTGTCTGGAGATAACACGGGTACCAAACTACCACAAGAGGTTATATCCTATCTTAGTAGATGGGAAACAGACCACTGCTAAGAGAGACACAGCCTCTGACCTAGCAATTGTAAAGCCTGCAGTGGGTAAAGAGGAGCACTACTTGATTGGGGAGTCTACTCCATTCAGAGCTTTAGGAGGGACCTCATTCTAAATAACTTTGGTTAGGGTTCACCTTGACTGGGAGGGTGGAAAAGGGAGTAAGCAAGTAGGTGTGTTTGAGGATATCCCTGCAGATATCCTGCTAGGGAATGATTTTGGTAATTCAGTACCTTGTGCACATGCAGTTACATGCAGTCAGGCTTGGAGACAAGCATGTGGGTCTGGTTGCCTGGGGGGGAAGCAGACAGACCACACACTTAAAGCCAGAACTAGTGAGGTGGTTACTTCAGGGAGGGAACTACCCTGTAGCAGTGAGACTGAAGGTGAGCCACAGCTGCTTGTGTGTACTGATGCCCCCTTGGGCAGAGTGACGCAAGGGCTGAGGTGAGTAGTAGTACCCAGGCTGACAATGAGGCACTGCTGTCAGAGAATACCAGATTTCCTGTGGAAGGAGGGCTGGGAATGGTTACAAAGAGAGAGAGTTGAGATAGGCTCAGCTCTCAGACCCTACATTACAGGGCCTGAGAGACGTAGCCAGTGAGGCACCTGATTGTCAAGGAAATGGGGAATCTGTATACTGGGACAAAGGGTTACTGTATACAGAGAGGACTCCTGAGGGAGGGCTAGAAGGTGAGAACATACAACGTTGGTAGTGCCCAGAGCCTACCATCTGGCACTGCTAGCCATAGCCCATGATATTCCCTTTGCAGTTCATATGGGCATAAAGCATACCAAGAGATGCATTATGCAGAACGTTTATTGGCCTGGGATTTCCAAGGATGTAACAGGGTACTGCAGGACCTGTGAGCAGTGCCAAAAGGTAGTCAAGGCAGGAGACAAGGTCAAAGCTCCTTTGATGCCTTTGCCTGTGATTGAGGAGCCATTTCAGAGGGTATCTATGGATACTGTGGAGCCTCTGAGTACTCCAAGTTCCATGGGAAGTATATCCTAGTGGTAGTAGATTATGCTATCAGATACCCTGAGGTGGTGGTTCTGTCTTCAATTGAAGCAGAAAAGGTGGCAAATGCTTTGTTAGAGATTTTCCACAGGGTAGGTTTCCCAAAAGAAATACTGACTGACAGAGGTGTCACTTTCATGTCAGACCTGCTGGCTTGTCTGTGGGAGCTCTGTGGGGTGAAGCACCTAAAGACCACCCCCTAACAACCCCAGACTAATGGTCTAGTGGAGAGGTTAAACTCTACTTTTAAGACCATGCTACAGGCATTTGCAGACCAGTTCAAGACGGAGTGAGACAAATATCTGCCCCATCTGTTGTTTGCTTACAGAGACATGATCCAGAAATCCACAGGTTTTTCACCCTTTGAGTTGCTTTATCAGCACAGAGTGAGGCAATCTCTAGATCTGATTAGTGATGAGTGGGAGGGTCAGGGCAAGGATCAGAGAACTCATGGGCCTGGCCCAGGAGAACCTGGCAGAAGCCCAACAGCAGAAAAAGGTCTGGTATGACAGGAATGCTTGGGCTAGAGAGTATGCTGTGGGGCAGCAGGTTATTGTTCTCATTCCTGTCAGACATAACAAGCTGCAGACAGCTTGGGAGGGACCCTTCAAAGTGGTAAGGAAGGTCAGTAATGTTAATGACATGGTAGAACTGCCAGGCGGGAGGCAGGGGTGCAAACTGTACCATGTTAGTATGATGAAACCTTACCATGATAGGGAGGCCCTGGTGCTAAGTATTTGCAGCAGAAGGCAGGAGAAATCTTATAGGGATCTATGTCTACAGGTAGCCAACCAACAAAATCCCAAATTACTATGGTGGACCCTAAGGTTGCAGGCATATGATAGGACAGTGCAACACTGTAATGTGGTCAGCAATGCAATGGCAGCTGAAATCTCAAGACAGGGAATGGGGTAATGTATTCCCAGATAGCCTCAACCCTCTCAAGCAATGTTTCTCAAGGATCACTTGAAAATCTAGCTTGAGTCTTTGAGGGAAGAAATGTGACAAAGGAGATACTGCCAGCCAAGCTATCTAGAATTTTGTAAATAATTATATGTCATTTGTGAATATCAATATAACTCATATAAGATGATTGTGATACAACTGTATTAGAACTGTATGTCCTGTATATATCAAGCTAACTTTGTACAGACATGTGTGTTGAAAAGATATTTTATAAAGTACTGAGCTTAAAGATGTATCCACAGTGTACCCTACTGGAAAACAACAGAAATGTACATGCACTATTGTAACTGTTTAAATGTTTATTTATTTTAACAGTGGAAATTGGAATACAGGAGGATAACTTCAGTAAAATAACTCAAATTAAATTACTTTATAGCCAGGCCATAAAGGATGTTATCTGTCAGTTTCAGTGCAGCAACAGACACAACGCCTGTACGTTTGCACTTACTTTCCTCACATGCTTAGAGAAAAACAGCTCTTGTACTCGCTTATCTAGAGGAAAACTGTTTTTTTATTCAGGCATGTCAAGGGTCAGCTCCCAGTGTTCTCACCTGTCTATCTGATGAATCTGGGCATCTTGGGGCAATGTAGAAATTGTCTCATATACACAGACAACCCTCTCCTCCTATCACCCAACACTACAACCTGTGAGAGATGCACTTATCTAGCCAAACTGGAGGTAAAGCTTTCTCCAACCAAGACTGAACTTGACATTCAAGAGGAGAAGATAAACACTTGCGCCACACCACAGTTATCGGGTTCCTATGAGTTCATCGACATGTCAAATCACCGACACTCACCTCCTCGACACCAAACCATCGACTTTCATATCATCGACAATTCCGGTAAGCGATCTTCCCCCTTACAGGACCCATGGTAGCACTTGTTTCTGTGTTACAACGAGTAGGGTTTACGTGATTCTGTATAATGTACCTTGAAAGTGTTGTTATTTATGTCGTACCAGAGAAACAAAGCTACCATGGGTCCTGTAAGGGGGAAGATCGCTTACCGGAATTGTCGATGATATGAAAGTCGATGGTTTGGTATCGAAGAGGTGAGTGTCGGTGATTTGACATGTCGATGAACTCATAGGAACCCCAGTTATCACATAGTCTCACTAAATCTACACCACCAAAATCCACACATAGAAACACAAAAACATTCACGGAGGCTCTCAATAATAATCTGCCCAAGCAACAAAGACCTCCAAAGCAGAAACGCAAGCAACTTCCACCCCCCAACACAACCAAAATGACACATACCCCACAGACTCAGTGTGCCACTCAACCACAGCCAATAAGGCAAAACAATGTATCCAACACACTAGTCATAGGTAACTCTATAGTCAGGCACACTGATGTCCCACTCACCAGGCTAAACAAGGAGAAGGCTACTGTCAGCTGCCTGTCGGGTGCCAAGATCTGTCACATAACCCACGCACTCAGGTCTCTCCAGAACAAGTACAAATATGACTCTGTCATTGTCCACGTTGGTGTGAACGACCTGAGATGTACCTCCTTGGACTACATGAAAGGAGACATGGAAGAGCTCTCCGATCTTGTAGCCGAGGCAGGTATGATCCAAGCCCTGAGTAGCATTCTGCCATCACCCAGAATGATACCACTAAGCTTCTGGTGTCATTCTAAGGGGATCCAGTATCTGTCTGCTTGGGATGACATGGTCGACAGACCACGATGGTTTGCCAGAGATGGCCTGCACCTGTCACCCTGGGATTCAGGATACTTGCTAAGGCTCTTGCCACCCCTATAGTGCCTTTTTTAGGCAAGGTTCAAATGACAAATTTACCACCGTAACAGGAACAGGCAATCAAAAACTTAGGGTAATGCTACTCAATGCTAGAAGTCTAAATCTCAAAATGCACTCACTCGAGGCACTCCTTAAAATGGAGAACATCAATAGCTGTGCAGTGACTGAGACCTGGTTCAAGGCTCCAGAGAGCACCCCCTGCACTACCAGGCTATAACTCATACCACACTTTTCAGCTATGTAACCTGGACAGGAACACCAAAGGCGGAGATGTGTCCATATTCATTACGGATATCCACACCTCCAGGCTAGTTGCTCAGCATAATGCATCTGAGGTTATCCAAGTGCAACTAACTCTGGGCAAAACTGCAATACAAATTGTAGATTGCCACAGATCCCCCGCCATGTCCCAGCATTCCCTCCTCTTTTCTTGATGCACTGGAAAATATTAGGGTTCAACCAAACACCCTAATAATGGGCAATTTCAACTACCCTACCATTAACTGGGAAAACTACTCATGTACCAACTCCTTCACACAACGCTTTCTGGAATTCATAAACTCCAATGCCCTGGATCAACTTATCCACACCCCCACCAGGGGCAACAATATCCTAGACCTAGTCATTACCAACATGAGTGACCAGTGTTCCACACCTGAAGTCAACTCCTTGTTGGTCCGATCCGACCATAAACTAATCATCCTTGATATCCAAATCCTTCCCCCACCCTCTATTAAGGAAACCACGGTAAAAATTTCTCCAAAGCCAACTACATGCTTCTTAAGACAGAAGTGGTGAATTTCATGACACCCATGCAGATGGACAATACAGTTACGAATGCTGAATCCTTCACAAATGCACTCTATAAGCACTTACAAGCATGTGGGTCTGGTTGCCTGGGGGGGAAGCAGACAGACCACACACTTAAAGCCAGAACTAGTGAGGTGGTTACTTCAGGGAGGGAACTACCCTGTAGCAGTGAGACTGAAGGTGAGCCACAGCTGCTTGTGTGTACTGATGCCCCCTTGGGCAGAGTGAGGCAAGGGCTGAGGTGAGTAGTAGTACCCAGGCTGACAATGAGGCACTGCTGTCAGAGAATACCAGATTTCCTGTGGAAGGAGGGCTGGGAATGGTTACAAAGAGAGAGAGTTGAGATAGGCTCAGCTCTCAGACCCTACATTACAGGGCCTGAGAGACGTAGCCAGTGAGGCACCTGATTGTCAAGGAAATGGGGAATCTGTATACTGGGACAAAGGGTTACTGTATACAGAGAGGACTCCTGAGGGAGGGCTAGAAGGTGAGAACATACAACGTTGGTAGTGCCCAGAGCCTACCATCTGGCACTGCTAGCCATAGCCCATGATATTCCCTTTGCAGTTCATATGGGCATAAAGCATACCAAGAGATGCATTATGCAGAACGTTTATTGGCCTGGGATTTCCAAGGATGTAACAGGGTACTGCAGGACCTGTGAGCAGTGCCAAAAGGTAGTCAAGGCAGGAGACAAGGTCAAAGCTCCTTTGATGCCTTTGCCTGTGATTGAGGAGCCATTTCAGAGGGTATCTATGGATACTGTGGAGCCTCTGAGTACTCCAAGTTCCATGGGAAGTATATCCTAGTGGTAGTAGATTATGCTATCAGATACCCTGAGGTGGTGGTTCTGTCTTCAATTGAAGCAGAAAAGGTGGCAAATGCTTTGTTAGAGATTTTCCACAGGGTAGGTTTCCCAAAAGAAATACTGACTGACAGAGGTGTCACTTTCATGTCAGACCTGCTGGCTTGTCTGTGGGAGCTCTGTGGGGTGAAGCACCTAAAGACCACCCCCTAACAACCCCAGACTAATGGTCTAGTGGAGAGGTTAAACTCTACTTTTAAGACCATGCTACAGGCATTTGCAGACCAGTTCAAGACGGAGTGAGACAAATATCTGCCCCATCTGTTGTTTGCTTACAGAGACATGATCCAGAAATCCACAGGTTTTTCACCCTTTGAGTTGCTTTATCAGCACAGAGTGAGGCAATCTCTAGATCTGATTAGTGATGAGTGGGAGGGTCAGGGCAAGGATCAGAGAACTCATGGGCCTGGCCCAGGAGAACCTGGCAGAAGCCCAACAGCAGAAAAAGGTCTGGTATGACAGGAATGCTTGGGCTAGAGAGTATGCTGTGGGGCAGCAGGTTATTGTTCTCATTCCTGTCAGACATAACAAGCTGCAGACAGCTTGGGAGGGACCCTTCAAAGTGGTAAGGAAGGTCAGTAATGTTAATGACATGGTAGAACTGCCAGGCGGAGGCAGGGGTGGAAGCTGTAGCATGTTAGTATGATGAAACCTTACCATGATAGGGAGGCCCTGGTGCTAAGTATTTGCAGCAGAAGGCAGGAGAAATCTTATAGGGATCTATGTCTACAGGTAGCCAACCAACAAAATCCCAAATTACTATGGTGGACCCTAAGGTTGCAGGCATATGATAGGACAGTGCAACACTGTAATGTGGTCAGCAATGCAATGGCAGCTGAAATCTCAAGACAGGGAATGGGGTAATGTATTCCCAGATAGCCTCAACCCTCTCAAGCAATGTTTCTCAAGGATCACTTGAAAATCTAGCTTGAGTCTTTGAGGGGGGAAGAAATGTGACAAAGGAGATACTGCCAGCCAAGCTATCTAGAATTTTGTAAATAATTATATGTCATTTGTGAATATCAATATAACTCATATAAGATGATTGTGATACAACTGTATTAGAACTGTATGTCCTGTATATATCAAGCTAACTTTGTACAGACATGTGTGTTGAAAAGATATTTTATAAAGTACTGAGCTTAAAGATGTATCCACAGTGTACCCTACTGGAAAACAACAGAAATGTACATGCACTATTGTAACTGTTTAAATGTTTATTTATTTTTAACAGTGGAAATTGGAATACAGGAGGATAACTTCAGTAAAATAACTCAAATTAAATTACTTTATAGCCAGGCCATAAAAGGATGTTATCTGTCAGTTTCAGTGCAGCAACAGACACAACGCCTGTACGTTTGCACTTACTTTCCTCACATGCTTAGAGAAAAACAGCTCTTGTACTCGCTTATCTAGAGGAAAACTGTTTTTTTATTCAGGCATGTCCAAGGGTCAGCTCCCAGTGTTCTCACCTGTCTATCTGATGAATCTGGGCATCTTGGGGCAATGTAGAAATTGTCTCATATACACAGACAACCCTCTCCTCCTATCACCCAACACTACAACCTGTGAGAGATGCACTTATCTAGCCAAACTGGAGGTAAAGCTTTCTCCAACCAAGACTGAACTTGACATTCAAGAGGAGAAGATAAACACTTGCGCCACACCACAGTTATCGGGTTCCTATGAGTTCATCGACATGTCAAATCACCGACACTCACCTCCTCGACACCAAACCATCGACTTTCATATCATCGACAATTCCGGTAAGCGATCTTCCCCCTTACAGGACCCATGGTAGCACTTGTTTCTGTGTTACAACGAGTAGGGTTTACGTGATTCTGTATAATGTACCTTGAAAGTGTTGTTATTTATGTCGTACCAGAGAAACAAGCGCTACCATGGGTCCTGTAAGGGGGAAGATCGCTTACCGGAATTGTCGATGATATGAAAGTCGATGGTTTGGTATCGAAGAGGTGAGTGTCGGTGATTTGACATGTCGATGAACTCATAGGAACCCCAGTTATCACATAGTCTCACTAAATCTACACCACCAAAATCCACACATAGAAACACAAAAACATTCACGGAGGCTCTCAATAATAATCTGCCCAAGCAACAAAGACCTCCAAAGCAGAAACGCAAGCAACTTCCACCCCCCAACACAACCAAAATGACACATACCCCACAGACTCAGTGTGCCACTCAACCACAGCCAATAAGGCAAAACAATGTATCCAACACACTAGTCATAGGTAACTCTATAGTCAGGCACACTGATGTCCCACTCACCAGGCTAAACAAGGAGAAGGCTACTGTCAGCTGCCTGTCGGGTGCCAAGATCTGTCACATAACCCACGCACTCAGGTCTCTCCAGAACAAGTACAAATATGACTCTGTCATTGTCCACGTTGGTGTGAACGACCTGAGATGTACCTCCTTGGACTACATGAAAGGAGACATGGAAGAGCTCTCCGATCTTGTAGCCGAGGCAGGTATGATCCAAGCCCTGAGTAGCATTCTGCCATCACCCAGAATGATACCACTAAGCTTCTGGTGTCATTCTAAGGGGATCCAGTATCTGTCTGCTTGGGATGACATGGTCGACAGACCACGATGGTTTGCCAGAGATGGCCTGCACCTGTCACCCCTGGGATTCCGGATACTGGCTAAGGCTCTTGCCACCCCTATAGTGCCTTTTTTAGGCAAGGTTCAAATGACAAATTTACCACCGTAACAGGAACAGGCAATCAAAAACTTAGGGTAATGCTACTCAATGCTAGAAGTCTAAATCTCAAAATGCACTCACTCGAGGCACTCCTTAAAATGGAGAACATCAATAGCTGTGCAGTGACTGAGACCTGGTTCAAGGCTCCAGAGAGCACCCCCTGCACTACCAGGCTATAACTCATACCACACTTTTCAGCTATGTAACCTGGACAGGAACACCAAAGGCGGAGATGTGTCCATATTCATTACGGATATCCACACCTCCAGGCTAGTTGCTCAGCATAATGCATCCGAGGTTATCCAAGTGCAACTAACTCTGGGCAAAACTGCAATACAAATTGTAGATTGCCACAGATCCCCCGCCATGTCCCAGCATTCCCACTCCTCTTTTCTTGATGCACTGGAAAATATTAGGGTTCAACCAAACACCCTAATAATGGGCAATTTCAACTACCCTACCATTAACTGGGAAAACTACTCATGTACCAACTCCTTCACACAACGCTTTCTGGAATTCATAAACTCCAATGCCCTGGATCAACTTATCCACACCCCCACCAGGGGCAACAATATCCTAGACCTAGTCATTACCAACATGAGTGACCAGTGTTCCACACCTGAAGTCAACTCCTTGTTGGTCCGATCCGACCATAAACTAATCATCCTTGATATCCAAATCCTTCCCCCACCCTCTATTAAGGAAACCACGGTAAAAATTTCTCCAAAGCCAACTACATGCTTCTTAAGACAGAAGTGGTGAATTTCATGACACCCATGCAGATGGACAATACAGTTACGAATGCTGAATCCTTCACAAATGCACTCTATAAGCACTTACACGAATGCATGGATTGCGCTATCCCAAACAGAACCAAGATGCTATCCTCCAAAAAAAGGAAGCCAATCTGGTGGTCCCCTGCCATAAACAAACTGTACAACAGAAGGAAGAAATTGTTGCAAAAGAGAGTAAAATCCCATGAGTGGAGGAGTGCCCTGGTCAGCCTCAGTAAGAAGCTGAGATCCCTTATAAGATCCTCCAAAGCTAGCTACAAAAACAAAATTGCCACTGATTCTAAGGACAACCACAAAGCATTTTATAGCTATGTCAAGAATCTCAATGGCAATACCCATATCTGCTCTGAGTTACAGCACAACAGCATGAAAATTACAGAACCAACTGATATTACCAACATCCTGGCAGATAGGTTCAGTTTTAATTTTACCCCCCCCATCCCCTAAAGGGTCCATATCTATACAGGAAGAATGCAGAGTCCCTGTAATCACAACTATGCAGGTAAAAGCTGCACTCTCTAAAGCCAAAAACACAGTATCCATGGGACCGGACAACATCCCAGGCTGCATTTTACACGAACTTCAGAACAAACTGGCTCCCCACCTAAGCACCATGTTCAATCATAGCCTCACATCAGGCTTTGTGTTCACTGAATGGAGTACAGCAACAGTTATCCCACTCTACAAAGGGGGAGCCACCACTGATCCCGGGAACTATCGCCCTATTAGCCTGACGAGCCTGGTCTGCAAGGCCATGGAACGTATCATCATAGAACTCATAAACAAAGACATTAGTAATCTCCAAACTCTGGATCCCACCCATTTCAGGTTTGTGAAAGGCAGATCATGCCTCCTGTACCTGATCGACTTTTTTGAGGCAGTCACCAAAGCCGTAGATGAGGGTAAGGTGGTTCACACTGCCTATCTTGACGTCGCCAAGGTTTTCGACACCATCCCCCATTCTGGAGTTATAGCTAAACTCTCTAAACTAGGTATAAATCCCTGTGTCACAAGATGGGTTGCCAACTGGCTCAGAACCCACACTATAAAAGTTGCACATTCCAAATCTGACCTCAAACCAGTGACAAGTGGAATACCACAGGGTTCAGTCCTGGGACCTCTCCTATTTGGTATCTACTTCTCTGAAGTACAGGCTAACACAGAAGGCCTCTGGCTAAAGAAGTTCGCAGATGACTGCAAAGTAGGAACCATAGTCGTGTCCCCAAATGATGTGGAAATCCTACAGAAGGGCCTCGCTGAGACAGATGCCTGGTGTCAGAGCCATGGCCTCAAGCTCAATGCCAAAAAGTGCATTGTCATCCCCTTTGGTAAAAACTTTGTACCCATGAACTACTACACAGACAGCAGTCTACTTAACAGAGAATGTGTGATAAGAGACCTTGGGACCCAGGTGGACAGTAGTCTGTCCTTTAATAGTCACATCGCCACAGTAGTCAGGAAGTCCTTCTAAGTGGCACACCTCATCATAAAAGGGTTCTCATCCAGGAAAAAAAGAGGTCATTGTTCCCCTCTACTTGACACTCATTAGACCCATTATGGAGTACAACACCCCTTTTGGAATGTACCTCACAAGACATCTGCAGCAGCTGGAAAGGCCACAGAAGTACCGCACAAAGAGGATTACTGGCCTCAAACAGATGCCCTACACTGACCATCTCAAAAAACTCCAGCTTTACTCCGTAGCATATCGCCTACTCTGAGGTGATCTCTGCCTAACATATAAAGCTATGTCAAACCCAGAGCTGTTGGACATGCTACACCTAAAGAAATCCCAATCCCTCTGAGCTACATGCTCTAGGGACCTAAACCTTGTCACCACAATAAACAGGACATGCTGGAGGGATAGATTCCTGTCCCCGAGACTTCCCATACTCTGGAACAGGCTACCCATCTATGTCAAGCAAAGTTCTTCATTAGCACTCTTCAAGAAAAATCTTGATGAGTGGATGGGAAATAGGAAATACACCCCCGGGATCACTTCTGTGTCTCTGCTCGACAGTGGCACAGGAAAATAACTTTCTTGGGTGGTGTAAGCCAGGGAACCTTGTTGGCTAGGCTTACATAGGCCCTCAGGCCGATAGCCTAGTACCTACCTATGAACATATGAACTAGAGAGCTTTCTGTATTGTCTTTAAATGTGGAGGAATGTAAATTGTTTTATAACTTCCACCATCTGTTAAAGGATCTGAGGTCTATGTATTTTCACAGGTAGATGCTAAATGCTGCCAGCTGCCATCAATGGTTGTTTTAGGGCCTAGGAACTAGGAGTGAGATGACAGGCAATGATGTCATTCTGCAAGTTATTCCAGCAGTAATAATTGAGTTATTAATTTGGGAAGTCTCTTAGAGAGAGACAGCATTCTATATTCTGTCTCTGACCTGACAACAACTAGAGAAGGTCCATTCATTACATTTGCCTTGCTCTAATGAAGTAAGTTATTAGAGAATAGTATAATTCTCTTAGATACAGTCAGGAATATAGCAAAGCTTAGTTTAGATATTTTTCTTTCTTTATTTGAGACTGTCCTGCAATGTTGTTTTACATATTTCCTGTGACTTTGAACTCTGATGTCACTGTAATTATATACTGAGTATTTTCTTGTTCTTTTATTATTTATTATGAAATATATTTAAACCTTTCATTTTGGCTAATCTTTGTAGACCTAGTTAAGTTCTGAGAGCACTTGCATATTTATTTGGTGACACTGTGGGCCACTCCTAACAGCCTTGCTCTTGGTCAAACTACCATTTGTATTAATAGTAACATTACACAGTAAGATTGGCACCCTTTGATAAGGGCCTTAAAGTAACTGATAGGGATTCTAGTAGTGGTGATAACTACCTTATAGTCTGGGCAGAAGGAGGCATAGCTAGTAAACCTCTCCCAGCCTTTCCCAGGTGTGTGTGTGTGTGTGTGTAAAACAAATCTCCAAGAGTGTGTGTGTCAGCTACTTGGGCAGGGACACGAAGCACTGGTTGGACAGAGAGGGAGAGAGTGTTGGAGGACTTGGCTTGGAACCCTGGCTACAGACTCAACTCTATAGCTGTTCCTGTGGGGAGTCTTACTGGGGATCTGGAGAAAGAGGGAGAAACCAGCCCTGGACTGACTGTAGTCTCTGTGTGCTCTTAAGGAAAATTGCACTTGCTGCAGTGAGCGGCATCTGTAAATACTGTGTGTGCACTTGTCATTCCTTCCAAAGTACATCCCCCACTGGTGCCAGTGGTGAGGATTGAGGCTCCTTGATTACTGGTCCAGTGGTAGGGCGTCACAAAGCCAAACACCACGTTCTGTAGGCAACATTATTATAAATATGCGTAAAAGCATTAGCAGCAGACTAAGCAGCCAGTCACTCACCTAAATAGTCAGAAAATAACAGCACTTCATAAGCCTGTGAAAAATCAGATGCAAAGAAAACAGCAGTTAGAGCCAAGGGGAATTGTTTAAAAGCTTCTGTTCATACTGCTTGCATGCTACTGCCGGGACAGTCTTCTAAAATAATTACATCTGGCATGCACAATAGCCAGCAGTTTGCCATAAGTAACTGTATAGAAAACCTGCTGACACATGACAGAAGGGAGGGTAGCTAGCACAGACATGCAGCAAAGGAATAATTTCTGCACTACTCATCTAACCAAGGAAATCCAGTTTGCTTCTAATAGCAACAACTCAACCAAACAAGACTCATGTTAGCATCTGCACCTAACTGTATCAGAACAAAAGGTGGAAAGGAGCGAAGTCTAGTCTGTCTGAGAATGCTTCCATTGTTATTGTTCCTTTCTTTAGGACAAGTTCAAATAGTCCATGGCACAGTGTGTATGTCAATGGAGGATGTTCTCAGATGTTCAGTTTAACTTGAAAATGTACTGACCCTGAAAGGGGGAAGGGAGCTAGAGTACTTAGCTAAAACTGTAATCTAATTCACTACTAAATATAATACAAATATATATATATATTCTGCTAAGGGAGCACAAGAAGTCAAAACTAATGACAAATGTAAAACTTATTGAGAATATAAGAAGACAGAGACTTGAAGCATTACAACAAGGTCAACAGTTAAAGAAGTAGCTTAAAGATCACTGGCAGCAAAAGTAGTTACACTATCAAGCTACAGTAATCCCATGATTATGATATATTCATGGTGTAGAGCTTTGTGCATCTCTGTGGTCCTCAGACCTCTGCTGTCTGGAGCTATGTGCTCATAGTATAGCCATTCTTGGCAAAAAGGTGCATCACGGAGGTGCTACTTACTACATTGTGGAGTATGTATTTCTTTCTTTTATCTACTTTTTGCTGAATGGGTTAATCCCATTAGGTCAGTGACATCTTTTCAGGGGTAACATGAGGACATTCCCCTGCTTTTTTCAATAAGCACCCTGGGATCATGTACATACATTTGAGCTCCCACCAATTCAAACAGATAGGGCTCAGTTTAAGATCTTGTCTGAAGGAAAGCACATTTAGGAGTGCAGCACTCCTATGTACGTTGCACTGTAGTGTCAGTAATAGAAATTGAATCCAAGTACCTAGGGTCAGAAAAGAACCCACAGCTTTCTAATCTTCTAACACCAAAGGTGCATGTGGAATCTGTTGAGCAACTGACTTCGAGTTTCATTTGATTTGGATGTGTCCACCTGGTTTGTAATCACCGTTTAACTATTCTTGATTTCTTTTGCTTTAAAAAATAATTTCAGGACTAAAGTTACAATATTGCAATCAAGTGATGACTTGGAAAATGTCTTTGTTGTTTGTGAACTCACTGCAGACACCATTGACATTGCACTTTAGATATGATGAAAGGTGTGAATAACAATGCAGTGTTCACTTTGAAAAAAAATGTTTGTATTATTAAAATGTGTAAAGCATTTTAGGATTAAATTACTGGTATTTAAAAACCTTACAGACATACCTGGAAATTAGGAGTTCTACAGAGTAAAGGTTGAGCAAATCACATCAGTTAGCACATGTAAGTGATACCTTGATGTTTGAAGGGAAATATGAAAAACAGGCATCTTTGATTTTCATGAAATGTGTCACTGACAAATGCCAGCTGCAGGGATCACCATCAACATAATGTTTAAAAGAACACCCCCAATCCCACAAAAAATCTAAATTTTACAAATATCCCAAGTACTTTGTTTTACTTTGGTAAGTTAACTCACATTTTTAACATTACAGAAGCATAGCTTAAAAAGAGAAACGTGAAAAGGTAATACGAGTTTGTACCAGTTATACTTTGCACAGGGAGATAAAAGGAAATGCCCACAAAATGTGTTGAAGGAAAACATTACACATTTTATCCACAGTCAGTAGTCATGCAACTTTATAAACCCCACCCTAGCCTATGAGCATAAGGCAATAACAAATACAAATCAAGCAAATGCTTAGCATCAAAGTAGACTAGAAGGATAAAGCCCTGGTTATAGCACTGGGACCAGAGTTTGTCAAGCAGCTCTGGTGCTTTACAGAGCAGGCAGGGAGGATGGGAATGCCCATCCTGGAAACCCAGCTGGTCTTGACACCACTCTTCAACATGATTTAAAGGAGGGCAGGGACAGAGTGGACAGGTGGAGGCCAGGGCAGAAATGGCATAGGTATTGCAACTCAAGTCGGTGATTATAGTCCTTAACAGCCTCAGGCAGGGAGCATATTGCAAATAGAGAGGCATAGGTGGTACCTAGGATGACACGGATGTCCATGTCACTGTCTGAGGGTAGGGATTAGTGCCTATCACACAAAATGTTCTCAAAGTCAGGATGTTAGCAAGTGCAATAAACATCCCAATGTCTACATGAATGATGCCCTGTCTAGATGATTCTTGCCCTAGAAGATCTGAGTGAAGATTCCCCATCCCTAGTGAACTGATGGGCTTGATAGGGTGTGGTTTGATGTCTGGCAGAGCAGGGGGGAAGCACCCAGAAAAAAAAAAAATCAAACAACCCAAAAACTGCAAAGTATAACTCTATTTATAAAAAACAATCAATACATATATACTTCCCAGAAATTCTAACAGTGTGTTTTTAATATTAAAATCCATCCGATGAAAACTGATTTAAATAACACAACTGAAAATATTACAAATGACAGAAAAACAATAAAAATGCAAAACATTTAAATAGTGCACTGTGGTGGTGCTGCGGTAGCATTGTTGCCTCACAGTAAGACGTTGTCCTGTTCGATTCTCAGCTACAGCGTCTTCTGTGTGGAGACATGCGTGAATGGGCGTACCTTTGTTGAAGGTTGTGCGTCAGGGCTGGCAATTCGGCACGTAAAAATCTACTGCCAATCATTAGCAGACCGGAGTTCCCTGTGGCGACCCCTAACTGGGAAAAGCCAAAAGACGCAACAACAACAACTGAATGGATAGGCATGCTTTTAAAAAAAAAAAGGCATTAAAAGAAACCAGTCTTTAAAGCCTGAACAACATATGTATTTAGACAATTTTTGCCATTTCATTTCTTCTGCTAGAGCATATTAATAATGTAATTTCCACAGATTTGTTTCAAGATATACAAACCTAAGAACATGAAGGAATGTTGTCTACTATTGATATAAACACATCAAACCAAAGCAATGATATTAATGTCATGTGTATGTTTCCTTATACCTGCTTTTAATTTCTTCACAGTTTTATCTCCACCAAAGCAAATATATTTAAATGTTGTTAAATAAACTAAAGATATACAGGTGCAAGTAAAATACTGGAAAAAATGTATATATTCTCTTAACAATTAAATGTGTAAATACATACTTGCTGAACATGTATTTACTCTTTTCATAATTGCCACTGTCATATCCTTTTGTGCCAGTTTTAAAAAGGATTTAAACCTGAATGCTTCTCTTAACTAATATAACAGACACAGACACAATTCTTCTGAAAATAATATTTATCTTGACCTAAATATAAACTTCTTCCAAGAATCACTAGTCAAATTTGGCCTAAACTTACTACATCATAAAGGTAAAAATCATTAGTGGAATATTTGATAAGGCAACAATCACTGAAGGGTTTATACTTGCTCTCATTCTGAAGAATAACACCAGATCTACTTTATATAGTTCTCTCCGATGCCTAATTTAACACTGATGTAAGAAAACATCTGTTCTTAAATTTGGAATACAATACACCAGTCTGAACAAAGACTCACTGCCATTAAGCCACCTCTTCTTCCAACAAGCTGGCCTACATACTGCCACTCATTTCTTGCTATAGGGGAATGGATAATCTTGGATAAGCTGATAGGGCTTCCCAGGCAGGAATGAATGGGCTGTATGTTTTTTACCTAGCCCAGGAATGTATGATTCATGTCCCTGCTGAAGAAATGGGCTGATTGGATGCCAGTAGTGGAGATGTGAAGGGCAGTAAAAATATAGTCATTCAGCTGAAAACTGTAATAAACAGAATGCTATATTTCTGCCAAAGAAAAATGCAAGAAAATTGAGCCAAACTTCACTAAAACTGCACTGAGTTTATTAAAATGTAAATAACTGATAAAAAGATAAAAGAAACAGCCTAGTGTTTGCCTTTTTAGTATGATATAATACGCAAAAGAAAATGTGTAAAATGATATGTAAACTGCATTTGCCAATACAACAAATGTATTGCAGTTTAAAATCGTAAATAATGCTGCACTATTTCCAGGTTAATACTTCTCGGAGATGTTGATCTAGGACAAATGCTATTTCATTATTTGGACTCTGTCTTGTTAAATCATACCCTGCCCTCCCCCCACCATTGAACAAGTAACTGTGGGAGCAACAAAGCATATTCCAAAATTTGAATCAAACCAACATCACAGGGAATCATACTTGAGACTTATATAAGCAAGGCAGTCCATTAATTCAAGTAAGTTATTTAAGGGAGTAATGGCAATCTGCCTGCTGAAGCTCATCTTGCAACAAAAGTATACTTTTGTTCAACTGCCTGCAATGACTCAGAGAATCCACTGTAATTCTAAAAGCTAAACATTAATGTCAGGTTTCATTTCTTTACTCAAACAAAGAGAAACTGGTTAGCTAATTGATTGTATTTTACATTACCTGTATTGTATATTTAAATGCTTATTTTTTAATTTCTTTACAATGTTTGAACTTTTTGTATATTTATTTCATGAAAATAATGTAGTTTATTTGCTTCAAGTAAAGAGTTTTATTAATCAAATTTAAGTGTTTGTAACTGATGGTCTATTTATTAACTTGAGGCTGTGTGCCTTCAACTGTGTGGTGTCCACACTTCAAAGAGTAACTACCCACAGCTAATTGCTAGTATTTAAATATTTTGGTTTATTAAAGGATAAACAGTAAGGTATGTTCTTATTTTGTTAGTTTTGACTAACTGGTGGCAGAAGTACCTTATGTTTAGGGAGTGGGTATTGTTGCCGGAGAGTTATTTTCTCCCTCACTCTGGTAAATATTGTGTGAGAGTATGTCTTTTTTTTTCACCGTCTTTGTTTCCTGACATATTTTAACACCTCAAATCACTCTAAGTGCTTTATTTGTAATTTTAGCCTGTTTTCCACAACATGGCTACCAATGGGTCTTGTATCAATGTGATCTTGTTCTCCCTCAACCCTTTCTCTTTCTATAATGCTTTGTATGACTAACGCCAGATTTAAGGAAGTAACTGTGAATTCCCATGCCACTGGCATATAATGGGATTTGTGTAAGTCACTGTTATCTTCTTTACTTTCTGTAAAAGGACTGCTTCTTTCTGTCTCTAATCATCCTCCTTTATGTTTGTCTCTGAAATTGTTTTACACTATACTTAGAAGTGATCCAGCTACAGCCAGAAAAAGTAGCTAAATTGCAGGCCTTTGTTCAGGGTTTTCTTTTGTAGTTCAAGAGGAATTGACAACCCCCCCTCCACACACACACACACACTACTGCAGAGGTGTTAAAACTGTCACTGCACTGAGAGACCCTTGCAGAATCAATTCCTCATGGACTACAAAAGAAAACCCTGAAAAAAGGCCTGCAGTTTAGTTACTTCTGTG
This sequence comes from Protopterus annectens, assembly GCF_019279795.1. Classification (NCBI taxonomy): domain Eukaryota; kingdom Metazoa; phylum Chordata; order Ceratodontiformes; family Protopteridae; genus Protopterus; species Protopterus annectens. The sequence continues at coordinate 616,128,146 of NC_056729.1, read as the reverse complement.
GCTGTAGCTGGATAACTTCTAAGTATAGTGTAAAACAAGGTCTGAGTCAAACTTAAATGAGGGTGATTAGAGACAGAAAAGAAGCAGTCCTTTTACAGAAGGTAAAGAATATAATAGTGACTCACACAAATCCCATTATATGTCAATGGCATGGGAATTCACAGTTAATTCCTTATGTCCGGCATGAGTCATACAAAGCATTAGGGGAAGGGGAAAGAGAAAGGGTTGAGGGTGAACAAGATCACATTGATACATCAGGCCCCATTGGTAGCCATATTGTGGAAAACAGGCCAAAATTACAAATAAAGCACTTAGAGTGATTTTGAGATGTTAAATTGGTCAGGAAACAAAGATAGAATTAAAAAAACAGATGTTTTTAGTTATAGGGTGGAGTTTTCCTTTAATTACTGTTTGTAAGTGTGCAATGGAAGGCACTGAACTCAATTTGAGGTAGGTAAATGTCTTTGGAATGCCAAAATCATTTGGTGTGACAAAACGTAGCTATAACCCAAAGCAGCAGTGTATATTCACCATACACCCTTAAGATCATTTGACTTTTGTATATTAAACAGTACCAGTGGTAGGATTCAAACTCCATACTGCTGGCTCCAACTTGTAAATTTCTGAAAGCATAGTACAATAGTTAAAATATATTGCCTTTGTCCAGTATATATTAATTTGTGTCTGCAGTGGTATGTTGTAAACTGGACTAGTAGTGCTTGTAAAATAGTTGTGGGTACCAAAATGTGTGTATTCACTTATACCCAGAAGGTAAATTTACAGCATTATATCTTGCAAAGAAGCTGTATTTATTTATTTTTTATTCAGAATAGATAAAAATCACTTAAAATGACACTGTTGTAGCTGACTAAGGAGTGGAAATCCAACTGTCTTTGTATACCATTATGTCAAAGGAGGAAATTATTACAACCTTACTTCAGCTAAAGTGAAATCCACTAAAACTACAGACATCCAGGAAGTGGATGCAGGTGCATAACATGACAGAAAAAAAAATCAGTCTTTCCCCAGATATTTCAGAATCCAGTTGGAATTAGAGAGATTAGAGCTGGAGATTAAGTTCCTAGCAGATGAGTTGGGTTACAGAAAACAAAACACCTTGAGATACAGTATAAGTGACGGAGGAGCTACAAGAAAGAGACAAATGGCACCGGTGTCAGAGAAAAATGCTGGCTTTTTATCAAAGCATGTAAGTAATGTGGAGAAAGATGAACCCTAAATGCCAAGGTCAATGTCAAATGGTTTCCACCCTATAAAAACAAAGCCAACACGAGAATGGAGAAAGGAGATTTTACCAACAGGGATGACTACAAGTAGAGATACAGAAAATAGGCAAGAGGGGTTTAGAATTTACTGCAGAAAAATGGCAAAGGAACAGAGATATTGGGAGCAAATAACTAAAGACAGAAAATCAAGAATGTGATGAGGCCAAGAATAAGTCTGCACTGCAGGTAACAGACTGTCTTCCCTATCAGGGACTGATATCAGAGTATAAGCAAATACAAAGAGATAAGGGAGTCCTAAGTAAAAGTCCTACCCTGGTAGCATTTTAGTGGACTTAAGAAAAGAAGCTGAGCTTAAAACAAAGATAATTAGCGGGGCATATAAGTTAGTGTATGATAACTGTAAGAATCAGAGGATGATAGAAAATATTGAGAAGAGAGAGACTGGAAAAGCAGTTTACAATGTAACAAAGGGAATACATATGCATGTTTCACAAGTATGGAACAAAGTCCGGAAGGTTTAAGAATTTTTGCTTGGAAGTGTTTGCATAGGTATTTCCATATACAAAGCAGACTTCAAAGAATTGTCCTCAGGTAGATAGCAAATGTTGGAGGTGTGATAAGGAAGAAAGTGGCAACTGGGAACATGTATTTGGGAGTGCAAAGAGTTGGAAGATTTTAAAAATTCCCTACAGACTACTCTGTCAGGAAATATTAAAGGAACAAATGGCTGTAACTAAGGAATTAGTTTTTTTTTTAGCTCTGATACAGTATTTGAATTACTTAAAGCTTTACTGAGTTTAATTCTGTTGACTGCCAAAACCCAATCACTAGAAAATGGAAATTAAAATATAAATCAACTGTATTTGAAACATGCCTCCCAACTACCAGATTTTTGTAGAAAGTGCAGATTCTGCCTCATATTTCTGATCTTTTCCTCAAAAAAATGTGGTTTTCTGGAAATTCACTGAGGATTGAAGTAACTAAATAATGACATACATTTGAGTTTCACACTTCGTATCCTTCAGAAAATGCATGTTAATGCAAATCCTGTCATTATAGCAGTTTTCTAAGTTTGTAAGTACAATATTTAAAATATGTCCCTATTTTGGGTCTTTATCCCTTCTTATTTTAGGCTGTGTCCAGATTTCTTGAGGTTAAAAGGTATGATTTGAAGTACTGAGTATTGTAAAAGACATATAGAACATGAAAGGGGATCATTAGAAAAGGGAAGAAGCATATTACATAGAATACATGCAGAATAATGTTCAAGAAGAGAAGTGAGGTTTAAGAGAAAGCAGGAATTGAAATCTTCTGTACACATGGAAGACCGTGCATGCTGTATCTAAAATGTCAGAATTTGGCTGCATGGATTATTGTAAAATTAACCACATTTTGCTAGAGTGATTTAAGCTTAATTCTAAAGCTCACATTAATTTTATTTATAACCCATCCAAAAAAAGGGCAGAAGACAGTGTGAGCTACTTTCATATGCAGGTGAGTGCATTCCATTTCACTACTTTGAAATGTTAGGAGACCTTATGATATGGGAGCAAGAAATTCGTACTTTACAGAATACATGGGAATCAGGTTAGCAGACTGGAAAGAAAAGCAACATTGCTAAGGAAATGTGAGAGAAATCTGACTACTATCAAGTCAGGAGAACCCAGCACTATGTGTGGGTATAAGAGGACCCACTGGGCAGTCCAAAAATTCACAGCAGTTTGAGCAGCAAAAGTGGAAAGCATTGGCTCAAGTACATAAAATGATCCCCGAGTAAAATGCTGCCAATGTAACCATACAGGGTATGTACAGTATGCATAGTTCAAATATTCATAGTGATAAGTTGGGGCACAAAGATATCTAAGGGAGTTAATAAAAGTATCAATGCAGTGCTGGTGGGTTTTAACACTGCAGATGCTTCAGATTATCACAAGTGCTTCTATTATCTGGTCGAAAAAATATTGGTAAGAGACAAACTGCATCAGACACTACTATTGTTAAGCTTGCTGCTGCTGGAGAGAGAGAAACACTGCATGCCTGGGTAGTCCACTCCAGTTAGGGACAGAGAAGGGACACCATCTTAGGCACCACTGACCGGTGTTCTTTTGGACTGGAAAGGAGGACAGGAAGCAAGGACAAAACAGTGTTAATGATATTCAAGCAGGTGTTTTAATAGTCAGTGACTCTGATAACAAAGTATCTTATACACATATATTTGGCAGCAAGGGTGATACCCACCCAGTGCTCACACCTCCAACAAAAGCTGGTAAAATGGTGGTAGCAAAAAGTCTAAACTGGTGGAACAGCTATGAAAAGTATAAAACTTCATCTGGAATTACTTTGTTCAGGGGAATAACTTATTGCTAGATGTCTAAATCTGAGCAGTAACTCTTGAAAACATACTGATTATTCTTTTTGAAGAGGAATTTGGAAAGATTATGCAAAAAGAGAGAATTATGTCAGGCACATCTCTCAGGCTCCACTTTGCAAAACTTGAAGGATGTAGCCAAGGATGCTCCTGTTTCTCAACAGCAGGAAGTCAATACATTGATTGAAACAAGAGATTACTATACAGAGAGTGGACTCCTGAAAAGGGGCTAGAAAAAGAATTGATAGAGCAGTTGTCTGTCTGAGTGGTCTATCACAGGACACTTCTGGTCATGGCCCAAAATAATCTTTTTTTGCAGGCCATTTGGGCATTAAGTGTTCAAAAAACAGGTTTATATGAAAAACTTCTACTAGCCAGGTATTGTAAAAGGGTACTGCAAGATTTAGGAACAGTGTAGAAATTATGTTAAGGCGTGTAATGAAGCCAGAGCACACCATACTAGTAGCAGTAGCATAGCTAGGGTGAGGTGAAAGAAACAACTGCCCCAGTTGAAAAGTGTTAGACAACTACAAGCCTAACCAAACTAAAAAAAAAAAACATATTCAGATGCTCCCTCAAGCCTCAAGGAGGGCAAGGTAATATAGACTAAGGAAAAATTTGAAGCTGCCCATTTAATTATCTATGTTTACCTAAAATGTGGCGAGAGTGCTTGACATGTAGTGGAAGATTGTTCCAGAGAATACATTTATTAATTTATTTTTTTATGTATTTATTGCCATTTAATAATCAGTTAGGTGGGCTGGTCAGCTGACCCTTTTCAGCCACAACCCAGGCCTCAGAAGGGCAATAAAGAAAAAAAGAAATTAGCTAAGAAGATATGTCAAAATAGTGGGGAAAAAAAGAAATAAGTACAAAACATAACTTGTAAACATTCCATAAGCCAAAAATGAGGTATGCTGTTGAATGCTTTTTTGTAGTATATCCATTACATACTTAGATTGCTGCGATTATATCCTTTTTAACAGCTCCTTGTAATGGCTTTGTTATCAATAAATGATTTTTTTGTCCTTTATTACTTTATTTTGCTATGTTTTTGTTCTATTGCCATGACTTATGTTTTTCTAAGTGATTACAAACATTGTCTGCATAAATTCCAGTATATAATTTATATATTGCTAAAAGGCAAGTTATTGGCCTAGAGTTCTTAGGATGGCTTGCAGATTTACTCTGGAGGAGGAATACATTTATTCCAGTTAACCAGATTGGTATCTGTTTGCCATGCGTATACCAGTAATTTTTACTCAGGGTTAAATCTCTGCATACAGATGTTAATATGTTTAGCACGAAGTTGAGTACTGCATATGGTCCCAGGATTTTCCAGTTAGGAGCCTTTCTTAATTTTGGCTCAGATTCTGTAATTGGTACTTCATTCTATTTCATATTCTCTATGTCAGAGCTTCAAACCATTTGTTTTGGTTTTATCCATTCGTCATCTTTGTTAAATTTACTAGATCTTCATAAACTGCGGTGGTGGTGCTGTGGTAGCGTTGTCGCCTCACAGCAAGACGTTGTGCCATTCGATTCTCAGCTAGAGCGTCTTCTATGTGGAGACATGTGTGAATGGGGGTACCTTCGCTGAAGGTTGTAAATCAGGGCTGGCAAACTCGGCACGTAAAAAATCTGCTGCCAATCATTAGCGGACCGGAGTTCCGCTGTGGCGACCCCTAACCGGGAAAAGCCGAAAGACACAAACAAACTAGATCTTCATAAATAACTATCCCATATGTACTGATTTCTTCTGTTTTAGGTAGTATTACTATTACTTTACTTTGTTTCAAAATTCTCTATTAAATCTTTTTAATTAATCAATGACTTGTCTGTTTACACCTTTCCTTTACATGTGTCTTTGTACCCAAGTTTTCTATTTGTGCTAATATTTTTAATTCACTATTAGAGATAGTGTAAAACAAATCCTGATCTGTTTTCACTGCATCTAGCTGTTTCCTTTTTTTGTGTTATTCTAATAGAGATATTCTTGTCTTTGTTTCTTTAAAATTGTCACTACTTGATGCTTCCATGGTGACATTTTATGTGTTCACTTCCTTCTTTTGTTACTCTGCATTTGTTTCATTACACTTTATTATTAATTTAGCTGCAGAGTAGTATATTCTGTTTATTTATGTTATATCATGTTAATTTATCTTGATAGTTCCAGTTACTGTATTCATCTGTTTTATCGGTCTAACATTTTGTGTTCTATTCATCTTCTTTAATGTATTTCTTTTTTCTATCTTAATGTTTGCCCATTTCTATTAAATCAAGCAGGTCTTCCATAGAGCATTCTCTTCTAGATGATGAGCATCCTCTTTGCACTATGTTTTGCTCTTTCTCTTGCTGCACAATTCTAACTGGACTTTCAAGCAAGACTCCTTCAAAAGGCTGCAAAACATCGGTGTATCCTGCTTCTGCTGCTGCACCACCAGGTGGAGCTTCATTGATCCATTGTGTTACATATATTGGAGCTTCCACACTAAATCCATCACATCACAGATGGTCTATCACTTTGATTTCTATTTGTTTAATTTCTACACCTGTAAACTTCTTTTTATCAATTATATTCTATTTTTATAATTGTGCAGCAAACTCTCAAGTAACTGGCACCCATGGGGATTGGTACATGAAGGATAAGTGCAGTTTCCGGTTGCTTGAGAGTTATTATTAAAAATATATCTGACAAGCACTATACCCTATACTATACCATACCATACCATAAACATGGTATTGATTTGATTTTAATATTGAGATACAGTAATTAAAAGCCTGGCTGGAATAATCTTTTAAACTTATATTTTTGCTAGAAAGTGTGGCATGTGGAATGTTTTTTAGTGGCATGCTGAATGGATTGGAATTGAAAGAATTAAAGAGCGAGAGAAAGAGAGAGTGAATGCATGTATGAAAGCAGAAGCGACTGTGTGTGTGAGATTGGAGAGATATATGAAAGCGCAAGAGAATGTGTGTGAGAGATCAGAGAAAGAAAGAGTTAGTGAATGTGTGTATGAAAGCAAGAGACTGTGTGTGTGTGTGTGTGTGTGTGTGTGTGTGTGTGTGTGTGTGTGTGTGTGTGTGTGTGTGTGTGTGTGTGTGCGCGTGTGTGCATGTGTGTGTGCGTGTGAGTGTGTGAGAGAGATCAAAGAGAGAATGTGCAATCTGATACAAACTGAGTATGGAGCGAGCGTTGACATTTCAGCGATTTGACTTGATTGGTTTGACTTATTCTCAGGTTGAGGAGAGAGAGAATTTATTTGTATATTCTTTTTTAAAATTCTAAAACTCTAAAAACATAAGGTATGTTTCTGTGGGGGGAAAACAGAAAGTGCAACACATGAAAAACTGAATTGTTCATACTGTACTGTATCTCTTCAATTTTTTTCTGGTTGCTTGAGTTCTGGTTAACTGAGAGTTTACTGTGTATTGTAATGTGAAATTTATCACTTCTGGATGTCTTTGCCTATACATCTCTTCAAATATCTCTGGAACTCCATTTTTCATACTGATTAGTGTGACTTTCTTCTCTGCATACATAAATATCACACCACATCAGATTTCTTTTTCTTCTCCATGTCCATGTTTCTTTTTTATATCCTTTGATAACCTCCAGTTTTTGTTCTTTGTCTTACAGTACCTCCTTTGTTGCTTCCTTTTCGAGGTGGCCCCCTGTCTCTTCATCTAGGTGATGTTTTGTTGCGATATATTGCATCAAGGATATTAGATTATTATATGAGCTTTTAACAGTTTTGCTTGTGCAAGTATTTCTTTCCTTTTATTTCTTTCATGCTGTTGTATATCCTCTACTGGAAAATTCTGGGTTTACTGCATAATAGTAAAAATGCATAATCTTTCTTTTTTATTTCTGCTGAAGTAATCCTTTATTCATTTCCAGCAAACAGAAATAAATCCTTGGCAGTCCACAAGCATGGTGACTTTATGTATCATCAACAGTTGCTGGCTCTCCTAAAGTTGCCCTAAGAGTACTGCTCACTCATGTAACAACTGAGCTCTTTATTATACTCCTAAGTCAACTTTATGTTCTTATGCCTCTTGCTTGTCCTATTTTTTTTTGGGTGGGAGATTACTATTTCCTTCTGCAACAAGGAGAAGCCCTCACCATGGCCTAGTCCAGTGGCAGAAATGTTTCCATGTTGTGAGGCTTCTGTACTGAGGTTTCCTCAGTATAAAGAGAACGATGTTGATAGATTATTCACTCATTTGAATATGTATGTGTATTAATCAGTACAAAACTGACCAGGGGCAATGTTTTTTTTAACTCCTTGGCTCATGGGTAAGACGATACATGCATTAAATAAGATGACTGATACAGATTGCTGTGATTATGGGAAGAGTTAAAAATGCCTTGTTCAATTATGTTAAACTTACTCCTAAAACATACAGGAAAAATATAAAGCATATAGAATAAAACCAGAAGACAGTTCATTGATTTTTATTACATACTTAAGCACTTACTTTGATTGCTGGTGAGTGGATGACAAGTTACTACTTTTAAAATATTGGGAAACCTTATGAAAAAGGAGCAAGCACTTATTACTTTGTCTGGCAATATGACAGCCGATTGGGAGTGTAGCACTGCTAAGAAAATGGTAAAATGGATGGCCTCTACCAAACCAGCAGAGCACAACTGCACAAGAAGAGGAAATCTAGAACTACGTATGCGTATAAGACAACTCATTGAAGGGGGAGGGGGGTAATGTAAACATTCATAGAAAGTTTTATAGGAAAAAATAGAAATTACTTGCTTAAATACACATCAAGGTCTTATAGTAATATATTTCTAGTGAAAACAAATGATGCACAAGTGTTCCAATTGTTCATAGTGACAAGGTAGGGAACAAAAAAACATATGAGGTCGCTAACAATAGCATTCATAATACTGGAGGGTTCTCTTAGTCTGTCATAAGAGTTAGTAGTCTATTCTGGTAGACAGTAAAGAAACATTGCTAAGAGGGATACTGCATCATGTATACATATTGTTAACCCATACAATTGTTAAAAAGGAATACTGCTTGTCTGAGAAATCCATCCCAGTTAGGAACATGGGAGGAACATCTTTTCATGTGCCATTTGTCAATGTTTATTTGGAATGAAAAAGGGGTGTGCAGTGGATAAGTAAGAGGCAGTGTTTAATAATATTTCATCAGACGTTCTAATAGGCAATGGCTTTAATGGCAAAGTAACTTATATACATGCAACTGCACTGCAGCCAGGCATGGAGGCAAGTGCTTAGGGAAGGGAGCAGGAAAGAGACTCAGCCAACATGCAGAGCTACAAAACATGTTGGTAATGTGGCTACATAGGGAAAAGAGGTCTAAACCTCAGCTGCAGCACCCAGAAGGTACTGGGCTTTTGCTGGTAAGGGCTAATTCAGTGGATGATATGGAAGTAGTAAGTCTAAATTGCAGATATAATTGTCAAATAAATTTAAGGTTTCCACTAGAAATGGAAAATGGAAGAATCACAAAAAGAGAGAAAATAGATTCAACTTTCAGATTCTTCATTATAGAACTTGAGGGAGGTACCCACATAAACTCCTTACTCTCCAGAGCAACAGGACTTTGTATATCAGGATAGGAGTTATTATAAAAAGCATGGTCTCTGGAAAAGAGTTATTGGGGAAAATGATATATCATTTGGTAACCCCAAAGGGACTACCATGGGACATTTCTGACCATCACCCATGATATGCCTTTTTAGGCCATTTGGGCATAAAATACACAACAAGAATGCTTATGTAAATTTTTTATTGTTCGGACATTGCAAAAGATGTGATAGGATACTTCAAGACATGTTTGCAGTGTCAAATGTTTGGTGAGGCAGGAGACAAGGCTAGGGATGATTTGGACACTGTTGCCTATTAATAATGGACCATTTTAGATGTTGACATATATATATTGTAGGGCCTCTTAGAACCCCAAGCACTAAAAGACATATCTTGGTAGTAGCACACTATGTTACTACATAGCCTAAATCAGTGCCTTTTTTTTTCTGCTAAAGCAACAGGATATAGCATATGCTCCATTAGAAGTTTTCATCAGGGTTGCTTTTCTACTGATGGACAGTGGAGCTAACTTTGTGTTAGACCTGCTGAGCTGCCTATGGAAGTGCTGTGGGCTAATGTAGTTACAAAACTCTACATCCTCAAACAAATGGTTTGGTGGAGGGAGAGGTTTTAACTCTGCTCCTAAGACATGCATATGGAGAGGTACGTCAAAAATTGGCACTTTTCTATGCTTGAATTATTTAAGTCATTTTGAGGCAGGTGAAATCCTGTGGAACAGTGACTACAATCTGATCCATATCTGTACAGGTCAAACCTTACTTAAGTGTGACAGTTGTTGGCTATTACCCAAGGTAGCAGTGCAAAGTAAGTGCATGCTCTGAAGCCAGTCATCCCTCATACATTATTTGTTAGTAATAGATGGGATTATACTCCTGTCCACCACATATAATTGGTGCCAACAGTGTGGATTTAAAGCCAATACCATTACATATAAACTGGCAATAGCAGCAGACTTGATTGAGAGACTGTAGCCCCTGTTTATTAGATTAATAATTTTAATTTGCACACCAGTCTTACTTTCCCTTTTTTAGATTTAATAGTTTTCATAGCTCAGGGCTGATAGGAATACTATGTCCATTAGAAAAGTATAGAAAATAAACTTTTCTAAGATCTGGCAGTTGTTGTTCATTCATTGTGTGATTCCCTGTGATAGGTTTCATCATGTCAGTAAGAGTATGAGTGTTTTTTTTTAATATGCCCACTGTATGCCGTATTTAAGAACACAGGTTGTTTCACTTCATTGATGAACCAAGTATTCCTGTGAACTCTGTATAGCAGGTCTAAAAGATTGTTAAAGAGTGACAATACATATGAACATTTTTATGACTGCCATTGTGTTACCAAATATCCCAAATAAACGTATAACTTACACAGGATACAAGTAAATATTGATCCATTTTTGCTGCGACCAGAAAAAAATCATAAGGCACTGCCAAGTACCAGCAACGGAGAGCTGTAGATAACCCAACCACAAAAACTTTAATATACAAAAGCTAAAAATAAAAGTAGACCATAAAATGCCTTAACTATATCAGTGTTTTTCTTCCTACAATCTCTGACTCCTTCAGATGCAAGAATACAAATAAGCCAGTTGGAGGGAACTGTATCTATTTATTTTACTGGCCTATTTGTGTTGTTGCATCTAAAGAAGTCCGAGATTTTAGCATGAAAAATGTGGTGATTTAGTTAAGGTGTTTCATGGTCTACTTTTATTTTTAGCTTTCTTTAATAAAGTTTTTATGGTTGGATTAAATACAGCTCTCCGTTGCTGGTACTTGGCAGTGCCTTGTGATTTTTTTTTTGGTCGCAGCAGTCTTTGTCATTGTTTCTTGGTGGGCACTGGCTTTCTTCCTTTTTTTCATTGATCCATTTTTGACCAGTGACTCTCAGGTGAGGTGTATAATCAGGTCAAAACTGACAAATGTTTGAAACAAGAGACTGATATATATATATGTTTTCAGAAGATGCAGAATAAAAACTTTCAGGTGCAAAGATTTTTAATTCTGATGTATACAAATGTGGCAGTTGTAATTACTGTATATAGGTAAAATTAGTGCAAATTCAAAGAGTGCATTAGAGAACACACACATATTTATTTATTATTTATTTGATATTTGTTTAGCGGGAAAGTCTGACTGGGGTCCTAGGATCCCATTTTCAGCAGAGGCCTGTGGAAAAAAGTTCCAAGGTAAATGTTTGTCTTTCGGCTTTTTCCCAGTAAGGGGTCACCACAGCAGAAGTCCTGTCCGCTAATGATTGGCAGTAGATTTTTTTGCGAAACGCAGAGGTGCCAGCTCGACGCCCAACCTTCAATGAAGGCACGCCCATTTATGCACGCATGTCTTTTGAACGCTACCCTACCGCGGGGAGGGTATACACACTCCACACAGAAGGCACTCCCAAGCCAAGCCAAGAATCGAACGGGAGAACCTCTTGCTGTGAGGTAACAACGCTACCGCTGTACCACAGCGGCATCTAAGGTAAATGATTACTATAAATATCTTACAGCAGAATTCAAATAATATGCATGTCAAAACTTTCATTAGAAGAAATATGCCAGATATTTACAAGGTTACAGGGAGGTATTTTATGATGACTTGAAAAGGAAAAGGAGAAAGGAAAGTACAGAGAACACTAGATGATGTACTGGAGAAGATAAGAGCATGAAGAAGGGAAATGAAGTGTGCAATAAGAGTAAGTGGTGTGAGAAGAGACGAGAAAGGTACGGGGTAACAGAGATGAAGGCCATAATGTATGTATAAATGAAAAATGAAGTAGGACAGAGAGAATGTTAGTAATTAGATTATAGATAGGAGCAAAGGTTTTAGAAAAAATAGTTAACGATGCAAAAGGTAGATGGAGAAGTAGTTATGGCCAAGGGGATAAAGTAATTATGTGGGATTAGAGCAAGAACATCTCTATGCTTTGCTTAGGAAGCCTTTCAATGTGTATTTGAATGAGAGAAAGTTGGAGTTTATTCTAATATTTGTGGGAAGATCATTCCATGCTTTGGCAATGTAATTGCTTTTGTTTAATGGGAAAGTCCAACTAAGCACAGGATCCATTTTTCAGCAGTGGCTCAGGCAGAAAGGCTCCAGTGTAAAACAAATGAACATAGACATTAAAGCTATATATATTACAATAGAATTATTAACATAGGGCCCATTTTCCACTGTGGCCTGAGGAGAAAGGATCCAATATTAAAAAAAATGAACATAGAAATGTTTATAATTTGAATGTCTACGGCAATTGCATACTTAATAGAATGCAAGAAGTAAAGTAATGGCAATTACATACATGCAAGGCATATGTCTAGTAATGACAATTTTTCTTACATTATTAATAAAAAGTTGTGACAGTTTGTAGATAGCAGTCTTATGTGGTTGCTATTTGTTTTAGAAGAGGTACAGAGTTGAAATGGGAAAGAAGTTTAAGTAGAGTGATAGTTTACTCAGGTGCAGAGCATTTACAGAGCCATGAATTCAGAAAGTGTGCTTTTAGTTGTAGTTTAAAAGACTTCAGTGATGGGTCTTGTCTGTTAGGGGGAGTTCCACATTTTGGACACTTAAGTGGGAGTCGAATGAGTAGCCAGCAGATTTTTTTAGGTTTATATATATATATATATATATATATATATATATATATATATATATATATATATATATATATATATATATATATATATATATATATATATATATATATATATATATATATATATATATACATATAAATAGTAGGACTTTGTTGGAAGAGCGCAGAGTCCTAGTCAGGTGGTAAAATTGCACAAGATATGTTAGGGATGGACAGTCATTTGGTTTATGTACCAGCTTAGGGACAACAGTGAGCTGAGAGTATGTGAAATGAGGGAGTAGTCTCAGATTGCTGAGTAGTGGTGTGATCTATGTGGGAGGCTGTCTGCAAATTTCGCAACCTTGTTGTAGCACTGCTCAAGCTTGTTTAGTTGAGTGAGTTGCATGTTTGTAAGAACTGGTGCAGGGTAGAGGAGGATGACAGCAATGAGTTCTTGTATTAGACAGGGTTTGGCCCTTTAGAAAGGACCAGTTTTTTGGTGTTTTAACAATGTAATCTATGTGGAGCTCAAATTTTAAGTCATCTATATGTACTGCTAGTAGTTTGGTGTGGGGAAGCAAGTTGTATTTTGTTGCTGTTAGAGGAGGTAACAGAAAAGGATGACTTTTTATTGCAAGGTTTTGGGCAGAGAAGAGAAGTTTTGTTGAGGTTAAGGAAAAGCTGAAAGAAAGTCAAGACAGTTTTCTATTGTATTAAATGTTTTTTGAGTCAAGATTTATAGCTTAGTAGATGACGGTTTAATCATCTGCATACTGTTCTAAGGAGGAATTCTCATCTGTTACGACAAGATCATCGACAAAGATGCTAAACAGGATTGGACCAAGTATGGATCCATGATGGACTCTAACAGATACAGGGAGAAAGAGTGTGATTATCAGTCAGCCGTTTCACTGTCTGCTGTTAATTAGAGAAGTAGTTGGAAAACCAAGATAGAGAGTTGTCAAGGCCTAGAAGTTAGAGAGGTTTTGTAAGAGTATAGTGTGGGATATGGTGTCAAAAGCTTTAGAGAGATCAATAAAGACTGCTGATACAAGATTGCTTTCAACTGTTTGTGTTGACTGTATTAAGAAAGCTAAGGTGGGCAGTGGATGTACTGTGGTAGGGGTGGAAACCATGTGGTGATGGAAATAGCACTGTGCTTTGAGAGGTATAGTGGAGTAGTTGGAATTGAATCCATTTCTCAAATATCTTAGATGGGGAAAAGATTAGCAATGGTCCTATAATTAGTGACCTTGGTAAAATTCCCACCTTTATGGATGGAGGATATTGCATTTTTTTCCATAGCAGAGTTGCATAAGATCCCTTGATAGAGCTGTTTATCAGAATAAACAGGGTAAGCAATACTCTCTGCTGCAATTTTTAAATATTCACTGGGTAGGTTGAATGGTGTTAGAGGGGTGGGTTTTAGTTTGAGTAGAAGTTTTTTGATGATGGCAGTGGAGACTGACTGGACAGATAGTAATATAGGGGTGTTAAAGGTTGGATTACACTTTGGGTATTGTTTTGATTGTTGCCATTGAGTAAGGAACAGGCTTAACTAATGAAATTAGTGAAAAAGGATTGGCAATGTTTTTCGGGTTTGATTTCAGTATTGGTGAGGGTTTTGTTGAGTGGCCAGGTTTTATGAGCTGTTTTATGGAAGACCGTAATAATTTGGGGTTACGATAATTGCTACTTTAGAAGTCTTTATAGTAGTTTTTGTCAGCTTTAATGCAATATTTAGCTCTGTTCCTAAGTTCTGCTGATTTGCCAGAGTTTTGTTTGAAGTCTAGGTTTTTCAGGCAGAATCTTGCCATTTCATCATATGTTTAGTGCTTCTGGACAGCCTGGGAGCAGAATTAGACTTAACTATTTTTCTGAGGGGCAAGGGTAATTTGTTCAGTATGTTTAGGAATATATTATTGAAGTAAGATACGGCATCATCAAGAGGTTGCCCTGCATTTAGTAGATCATACCATCAGAGCAAATCAACAGTAAGTTCACGTACCAGCACTTGTTCACAATCACTGGATACCTCATGGAAAAGGGGCAACCTCATCTTTTATAAGGCATATATGCACAGCACATAATCACATAAAAAGTGAACTGCAAACAGGCAAGAAAGGTGCCTTGTTTAAACAGGATTGTCACACAAATTGCAGCCATTCCTCATATACATATCATTGCTGCCTCGTTTTCATAATTTTTTTTCAAGCTAACTAAAGTTGCTGCACCTGAGCGCAGCTCTCCTCTATGAATCACAACAAAGATACATTTATGGGCAGCCAGCACAAATTCCTGCTATGTCTAAGTACCTCGACAAGGAATACTCTCAAAGAATACTTGACTAAACTTCAGGATGTAGAAATCAAGGAAAACAAGTCCTGGAATTCATGAATCTCTGCTCAAGGATGGCGTTAGCCTTGTGCCGACCATGCGGCGTAGAGATGGCGCAGCAGCACCACATGCATATTAATGAAGGTGCACTGCCGCAACGTCCACATGCACAGGAAACGTATGCAAGTGCAGGGGGCGTGTCTAAGTGCTGCACGGAGGCGTGAACATGTCGGTTGCAGACGCGCATCCTAAATTGCTGACTAGTACAGCCTGCCTCTAATAATAATCACTCTTGTCAGTGTCCGTGGACACAGAAATGTATGCAAAGCATACAAGACAGTTTTGCGAACACCAAAATAAATAGTAAACACAAAGGCACAAAGCTGAATATTGAGTCCCCGTCCCTTGAACAAATGACATTTAAAACCCTGTGCCCGTATTCCACTGTAGTGTTGAGTGTTATACCAAGTGGAAGCGAAACGCAGTGTGTTAGCGTGCCGCTGCCATTTGCTAAGCCTAGCCCAATGGTTAGGGTTACCACCTGTCTCACTTTGTGAGGGACAGTCCCTCTCTTTTCAGTTGTGTCCTTACCAAAACCATTATAAATGTTAAATGTCCTGCGATTGTAAGACATAATTACGTCCCATATTTTATGTAATAGTTCCATACAATACTTATTTCTGTATGTAAAATACCTAAATGTTACAAGAAACAGAATAAGCAACTAAAATGCAACAACAATAAGCTTTCATTTAGGCATAAAAGTAAAGCACTATCCTTTGTACTGACCGTGGGTATGTGTTGGCCTGTAAAATCTGATGTGTGTCCCGAAAATGTCCCATTTTGGTCATTTGAAAAGGTGGCAACCCTACCCATGGTCAGAGCATTCGCTCAATATCTGCCCATTCGCGGACCAAGTCGTCCTTGTCTGGACTGCCCAAAGATGAACGGATATTACCCGGGTCTACCTACCATGTCATGAAAGATAAGTATTTGCGTGTACCTATGTGCATGAAGTACAGCATGTGGAAGATCAAAAATGCTAGGGTCGTCCTCACAAATATATTGGTACCAGAGATATGTAATGTACACAATGTGTTCTGTTGACTGTGCCATGGGCCATCAACCTTAGAAGGGATGGAAGGTGTGTGTGAAATATGAGGGTGGGGGGTGATGGGTAATGTAATAATTCGGCAAGGGGAAACTGGGTCGGATGCACAATAGGTGAACTGGAGGTGTACGAGGGAGCAGTGGGTGAATCAGAAAAAAAAACAAAGAACAAACATTCACATCCGCAATACAACCTGACAGGCCATACTGTAGAACGCAATCCCACAAACATATGAACATTAAAATGTGCGATACATATGTACAGAAATGTTACCGGCTCACACCCACATAACGGTCTGGCCTGAACTGAGCCATCCAACCCCAACACACCTGGATACATAAATCAATACCCATCATCCCCTCCACAGCACACCCCCCCCCTTCCTGAACGTCCACCAAAACCACCCATACTCGGGCTGCTAGCTTGGCGCAGCCATATCTGCACATAGTGACCCCTACTCATATCTAGTAGGCAGTCTCACCCTAGGTAGTCTCAGGATTGCAAACTATTTATCCCTTGCATGTATAACCCTACCTCATTTTCATAAAGCCAAAAGAATCGAGGTCATTGGACCAAATTTTTTGGATATCCCTCATACACATCACACATACATGCATATAAGTAGTTGTCAAGTATGTGTCCAATTCATAAATATGTATACTTGCAAATGTATACATATGCGTCTCAGAAACATATGAATAGTAACATGTACTATACATATGTACACCACCCGACTGTCATATTTGTTGCCAGTACTGTGGAATGGCTGTAGTAAAGTCATATATCCTAATTACCATCCATAGAGAATTTATCATGGATGGTTTAGTGGTAAAACCAGTGACTATGGTATTCCTGTTTCTGGGTCCAAGCCATGCAAGGGCTAATTTTATATGATGGCCACAATAGTGGCAGTCAGATATAGGGTGATTAAGGCACTTTAAAGAAGATGTAAGTAGGGTTACCACCTGTCCCACTTTGCGAGGGACAGTCCCTTTTTGGGCAGTTGTGTCCTGACCAAAAATATTAAAATGGCAAATGTCCTGAGATTGCAGGAAATAATCATGTCCCATATTTCATGTAACAGTTGCATAAAATAGTTATTTCTGTATGTAAAATACCTAAATGTTACAAGAAACAGAATAAGCAACTAAATTGCTACAAGAATAAGCTTTAATTTAGGCAAAAAAGTAAAGTTCTATCCTTTGTACTGACCGTGAGTATGTGTCGGCCTATAAAATCTGATATGTGTCCCGAAAATGTCCCACTTTGGCCATTTGAAAAGGTGGCAACCCTAGACGTAAGCAAGTATGCAAGTGTGTATGTGCGACGGTAAGTGGCGGTGATTCAACGGTATGGGAAATGTAAATAAGCATGTAGGTATATATGCATGAGTATGTACAGACTGATATATTTATTTATATATATATATATATATATATATATATATATATATATATATATATATGAAGAATGAACATGGTCACAATATAGCAGTCATAACGAATGTGAAGGGAAACAGCAGCGGAACCCCCCCTTAATATTTAGTGCTGTTATATCAGGTTGACCAGAGATGAGCACACTTCTGCATCCCCAACCACAGGTAGCATGCTAAAAGTGGAACTAACTATGTCCCCGTGCTAAGTCTGACTTTCAAACAGGTACAGGGCAGTCCCAGTCAACAGTCAGATGAGCCAAAAATCAGAAGACTAATTGAACACCCTGACCATGATATGAACGTATGTCCCAGGACCATAAGCTTGGGACGTCTGAATATACTTGGAGTGAGCTAACATATGGGACATGTCTAAAGCAGTATGGAATGGTGCATGTGTAGTAGTGTGGTTTTCCTAACAGGAAAATGGATGCCTGCTGTGTTAGTGAAGTGTTGAGGCATGTGTTTGGGTAACTATGAACCATGGGTATACATATAAATGAAGCAGAACACCAATAGTGTAGTGGTTAGAGCATCCGACTATCGAGCAGACGTTGCCAGTTCGACTGCAGCACACACCATTTATGACGCGTAATGTGTATACGAGCATATCTTGCTAATTTTATGCTGTATAACGATATAATACCATTGAAATGTGAACTGGGGTGATGTATCACAGTAAGAATGTAGAAGGTTTTTGCGTGACGTGAATCGGTGGTTAAATGGAAAACCGCAGCTGAAAAGTGTTGTACTCGTGCTTTGTTCAACGGCCCTTGTTCTGCCCAGCAACACAATAAACCACGTTGCCCAGGCCCGATGCCAGGACCCTAAACATCACAATCAATGTGATTTACCACTAAGCCATGGCAGTTATACCAAACTTCGATGTTATCACAAACATAACAGACAGCACAGTCATTCAACAGTATGATCAAAGTAATTAAATCATATAGATGTGTATGCATGCGTACGTACACAGGTATATATATATATATATATATATATATATATATATATATATAGGGCAACCACCTGTCCCACTTTGCGAGGGACAGTCCCTCTTTGGGCAGTTATGTCCTGTACAAATTATGTAAAATGGCAGATGTCCGAGATATAATGACAAAATCCCCTATATTTATGTAATAGTTGCATAAAACAGTTATTCTGCATTTGAAACACCTAAATGTTATACGAAACAGAATAAGCAACTAAAATGCTACAAGAAAAAGATGTCATTTAAGACAAAAAGTGAGGTTCTGTCCTTTGTACTGGCTGTGGGTATGTTCCGGCCTGCAAAATCTGACGTTTGTACCAATAATGTCCCACTTTGGGCATTTGAAAGGGTGGCAACCCTATAATATATATATATATATATATATATATATATATATATATATATATATATATATATATATATATATATATAGCTACAGAATGAACATGGGAACAAGAAAGCATTCATAATGACCTGAAAGGCCAAGTGGTACAGTGGTTAAGGTATATGCCTTTCAATTACAAAGTGCAGGGTTTGATTCTCACCACTGGAAAGAGTTTCCCCACTCTGGAATTATAGATAAACTCACTAAACTAGGTGTAAATCCCTATGTCACAAGATGGGTTGCCAACTGGCTCACTGACAGAACCCACACTGTGAAAGTAGCAGACTCCAAATCCAGCTTCAGACCAGTGACAAGTGGAGTACCACAGGGTTCAGTCCTGGGTCCTCTCCTGTTTGGTATCTACTTCTCTGAAGTACAGGCCAATGCAGAAGGTCTTTGGCTAACGAAGTTCGCAGATGACTGCAAACTAGGAGCCATAATCAAAACTTCAAAAGATATGGACATCCTACAAAAGGGCCTTGCTGAGACAGATGCCTGGTGTCAAAGCCATGGCCTCAAGCTCAGTGACAAAAAGTGCATTGTCATTCCTTTCGGTAAAAACTCAGTACCCATGAACTACCACATAGATGGTAGTCTATTTAACACTGAAAGTGTGATAAGAGACCTTGGGACACAGGTGGACAGTAGTCTCTCCTTTGATAATCACATCGCCACAGTAGTCAGGAAATCCTTCTATGTGGCACACCTCTTCACAAAAGGTTTCTCATCCAGGAAAAAAGAGGTCAGTGTTCCCCTCTACTCGTCACTCATTAGACCCATTATAGAGTACAATCCCCCTTTTGGTATGTACCTCACAAGACATCTACAACAACTGGAAAGGGCACAGAAATACCTCACAAAGAGGATTACCGGCCTCAAAGAGATGCCCTATGCAGACCGCCTCAAAAAACTGCAGCTTTACTCCGTTGCATATCGCCTACTCAGAGGCGATCTCTGCCTAACACACAAAGCTATGTCAAACCCAGAGCTTTTAGACATGCTCCACTTAAAGAAATCCCAATCCCTACGAGCTACACGCTCTAGGGACCTAAACCTCATCACCACAATAAACAGAACATGCTGGAGGGATAGATTCCTGTCCCAGAGACTTCCCATACTCTGGAGCAAACTACCTATCTATATCAAACAAAGCTCCTCATTAGCACTGTTCAAGAAAAATCTTGATGATTGGATGGGAGATAGGAAATTTACCCCGGGGATCACTTCTGTGGCTCTGCTCGACAGTGGCACAGGAAAATAATTTTCTTGGGTGGCGAAAGCCAGGGTACCTTTGGCTAGGCTTATATAGGCCCTAGGGCCAATAGCCTAGTACCTACCTATGAACCTATGAATACGAAGGAAAATAGCAGCAGAACACCCATATTATCTAGTGCTGACATATCAAGCTGGCCAGAGGTGGCCAAAATCCCTGCGTCTCTAACCACAAGTAGGATGCTAACAGTGGGAGTAATCTTGTCCACGTGCTAAATCTGACTTTCAAACGGGTACAGGGCAATCCCGGTCCCTAGTCGGACAAGCCTAAACCCAGATGACTACATGAACACCCTGACAATCAAACACACGTATGTGCCAAGACTATAGGCTTTGGAGGTCTGAATATACTCTGAGTGAGTCAACATGTGGCACGAGTCCAGAGCAGTAGGGAATGGCGCATGTGTAGTTGTGCAGTTTTAACAACAGGAAAATGGATGCC
Organism: Protopterus annectens; assembly: GCF_019279795.1. NCBI lineage: Eukaryota > Metazoa > Chordata > Ceratodontiformes > Protopteridae > Protopterus > Protopterus annectens. Next base: position 616,107,395 of record NC_056729.1, on the reverse strand, counting down.
TGCTGTGTAAGTGAAGTGTTGAGGCATGTGTTCGGGTAACTATGAACCATGAGTATACATATAAATGAAGCAGAACATCAATAGTGTAGTGGTTAGAGCATCCGCATAACAAACAGGCATTCATGGTTCAAGTTCGACTATAGCACATATCATTCTCCCTGTGGAATGAATGTCGTTCTGCTGTAAAGCCGACATTAAAACATGTAAAAGTGAACGTGTGTATCGTATGGGACTATTAACCAGATCCCATCAATCAAACTGGTACTGTCATAATGAATAAGGCACAAGTAAGCACAAATAAGAGGCATATGTAACACACAGTAAGCATAGGTGAGTGCGCCTGCGCAGGTGTAAGCAGCACCCAGCTAAGGAAATGTATATATGTATGTACAGATGTAATATATATAAATATATATATATTATATGTATGTACAGATGTAATATATATAAATATATATATATATATATATATATATATATACATATATATATATATATATATATATATATATATATATATATATATATATATATATATATATATATGCAAATAAAACTTCAGCTACTAAAACTAGCAAAAACAACACAAAAATATAAACTGTAGTCCACTGCGGTTCATTAAGCTTTCGTTCCTTTATTCAGTATCAGAACTTCATCAGAATGGATCAGATGTCAATGGACAAGAAATATAAAACAATAACACTCTCATGAATATTAATATATATACCTATGAACCAGTAGTAATAAATAACCTGTACATAAATGCATATGCACCACAATTATGTTAAACATAATGCTAAGCTAAAACAACTGTTGACTAGGACATAAAAACATTTCTTAAAACTGTGAGATTTCTTTTTAGTCTGAACACAAGTAAAAGAAAATTGTCATATTAATGAATAAGTCCGTATAAAATATAGTATATAGTAATGTGAAAACAGAATGGTATACCATAGATAAGGCAGCATAAGTGCACATCAAAAAACTACTCTATTGAAACCATTTAAGTGCACATTTTAAGTTGAGAGACTCGTTCAATCCTGAAAGGAATTCTGCCTTTAACCTTAATTGCCATTTTAATTCCTGTAATTGTAATTTACAATCAGCATCACCAAAAAATGAGTCAGTTTGTTCTAAAACTATGAATTTGAAAGACTTAAAGTCATTACACAAAGCGCTGTGTTTGCTAAGGGCATTAACAGAATCCTTATTCCTAATAGCTCCACAATGTTCTTTAATTCTGTCACTTAATCTACCGACAGTCTTACCAACATAAAAATATGAGCAAGTGGAGCAAATTGCACAATAAACCACCATGCCAGAATTACAATCATATTTCTTCCTAAATGTAACTGTGATATTACAATGTGGAAATGTGTAAGACTCACTAACAAGAATATATTAACATTTACCACAGATGTGCATTCCTTTGAGAAAATTATCTTTGTCAATATGTGTTAACATAAACTGGTTATCCTTAGTTTCAAAAAAAGATTTTAAAGTCTTAGTTCTTTTGTATGAAAATGTGGGTTCATCTCCAATTTTTGTGCCAATGTTCGGATCACATCTCAAAATTTTCCAATTGTTAAGTAAAACTAATCTAAGATTAGGTTCATACGTTCATAAGTTCATACTAGGCTATCTGCCCTAGGGCATTTATAAGCCTAGCCAGAGTGTGTTTGGCTTCAGCCACCCATTTTAAATTAATTTTGCTATGCCCTTTTTCGAGGTTAGTATACTGTGCCTCTGTCTAACAGTGACACAGAAGTGATACCCGGGGTAAATCTATGATCTCTCATCCACTCATCAAGATTCCTCTTGAAGAGAGTCAAAGAGGGACTCTGCCTAACCTGGACTGGGATTTTATTCCAGAGTGAAGGGAGCCTCTGGGTTATGAATCTGTCCCTCCAGCATGTCCTATTTATTTCAGTACTGAGGTTCAAGTCTCTCGAGCAGGTTGCTCGATGGTATTTGGATTTTCTGAGGTGCAGCATGTCCATTAATTCCGGGTTGGACATGGCTTTATACGTCAGGCACAGATCGCCTCTGAGCTGGCGGTATGCCACTGAGTAGAGCTGGAGTGTCTTTAACCGGGCAGAATATGGCATCTGTTTGAGCCCTTTGATCCTCTTGGTGAGGTACTTTTGGGGTCTTTCCAGTTGCTGCAGGTGTCTGGTAAGGTACATCCCAAAAGGGGCATTGTACTCAATTATGGGCCTGATGAGGGATGTGTAAAGAGCCAAGATGACCTCCCCTGATCTAGATGTGAATCCCTTCATGATTAGGTGGGCTATATAAAATGTTTTTCTAACCACTTTGGCCACGTGGTTGTCAAATGAGAGATTGCTATCAACTTGGGTCCCTAATTACTTCTTCTGTACTTAATGGATTACCACCTATGTGGTAATTTGTGGGCACTTTGTTTTTGCCAAAGGGGATGACTATACACTTTTTGGCATTTAGCTTGAGGCCATGGCTCTGGCACCAGTTGTCTGTTTCTATGATGCCCTTTTGGAGGATGCTTGTGTCGGCTGGAGAGTTGATTATGGCGCCCAGTTTGCAATCATCTGTGAACTTGGTCAGCCACAGTCCTTCCGTGTTGGCCTGTACCTCCGAGAAATATATACCAAACAAGAGAGGTCCCAGGACTGAGCCTTGTAGGATGCCACTTGTAACTGGTTTGGAGTCTGACATGGCTCCAGCAATTCTAACCATGTGGGTTCTGTCCTTGAGCCAGTTTGCAACCCATCTAGTGACACAGGGGTTTATATTTAATCTGGTGAGCTTATCTATAATGCTCGAGTGGGGTATTGTATCGAAGGCTTTTGCGAGGTCCAGGTAGGCTGTGTGGACCATCTTCCCCTCGTCAATGGCCTTGGAGACTGTTTCAAAGAAATCAACCAGGTTTAAGAGGCAGGATCTGCCCTTAACATAGCCGAACTGGGTAGGATCCAGCATCTGTAGGTCCCCAATATCTTTATTTATGAGGTCCATGATGATCCTTTCCATAGCTTTGCAGACCAAGCTAGTCAGGCTTATGGGGCGATAGTTTCCAGGATCCGTTGAAGCACCACATTTGTGGAGAGGGACCACTGTTGCTGTACGCCACTCTTTGGGTACATATCGTGTAGTAAGGCTGAGATTGAACAGTAGTTTTATGTTTGGGTTTAGCTCTTCTTGGAGTTCATGTAGGATGCAGCCCGGGACACGGTCTGGTCCCATTGATGCTGTGCTTTTTGCTTTGGAGAGGGCAGCTCTTACCTGAGCATCTGAGATGTCAGGGGGGCAGCACTCTGCTGGGATAGATATTTGCCCTTTTGGTGGGAAGGGGGGGAGAAGTTTGCGCTGAACCTGTCAGCTAGGATGTTGGCAATGTCTGTGGGTTCGGCGTATTTTTTGTCATTTTGGACTAATTCTGAGCATATCTGGGAATTCCCACCCAGGTTCCTAACATAACTAAAGAAAGCCTTGTGATTATCCTTAGTGTCCTGTGCAATTTTTCTCTCGAAGCTGGCCTTAGACGATTTTATGAGTGCCCATAGTTTTTTGCTAATACTGATCAGAGATGCCGTCCCTTTTTGGGATTTTGCTCTATCATGTAGTAGCTTCCTCCTTCTATTGTATAGTTTGTTTATGGCTGGGGTCCACCAGACAGGACGTCTGCCTTTGGAGGATTGGGTCTTGGTTTTATTTGGGATTGCATGATTCATGCATTCCTGAAGGTGTTCATAGAATGCGTCTATAAAGGATTCTGCGGTCTGGGCCATATTTTCCACAAACCCGGGGGCTTTGAAGGATTCCACCTCAGTTTTGAGGAGTGTGAAATTTGCTTTAGAGAAGTTTTTTACTGTGGTTTTCAGGGCAGGGGGTGGAGTCGGGATGTGAATATCCAGTGAGATTAGTTTATGGTCTGATCTTACCAATGAGGAATACACTTCTGGTCTGGAGCATAGAGTCCACATGTTGGTGATGATCAGGTCCAGTATGTTTTCCCCTCTTGTGGGAGTGGTAACAAGTTGTTCCATAGCATTTGAGTTGATAAATTCTAGGAACCTTTGGGCTAGGGTGTTGGAGCTAGAGTAATGCTCCCAGTCTATGTTTGGGTAGTTGAAGTCGCCCAATATAATGGTGTTTGGAGAGACCTTCCTATTTTCTAGTGTTCTCAGGAAGGCCGAGTGAGTTTCCTGGGTTTGGGAGGGTGGTCTGTAGCAGGCTATAAACTGGAAGGCAGTTTTACCCACTGTTAGTTGCACATGGATAGTCTTTGATGCTTCGTGCTGTGCCACCAACCTGGAGGTGTAGGTATCTTTGACGAATATTGATACTCCCCCTCCTTTTGTGGTTCGGTCCAAGTTTTGGGGTCGAAAAGCATGGTATGAGGTATAACCTGGAAGTGCTGGGGTGCTCTCGGGAGCCTTGAACCAGGTTTCTGTTACTGCACAGATATCGATGTTCTCCATGCTAAGGAGAGTTTCGAGTGCATGCATCTTGAGGTTTAGACTTCTGGCGTTGAGTAGCATTACTCTTAGTTTCTTATCCTTTGTGATATCTATGGAGGTGGGTTTGTCTTTTGAGCCTTGCCTAAAAAAGGCACTATGGGGGTAGCAACAGCCTTTGCCAATATCCAAAAGCCCAGGGATGACAGGTGCAAGCAGTCCCTAGCGAAGCATCGTGGCTTGTCGAGCATGTCATCCCAGGCTGACAGGCATTGGATCCCCTTTGAATGACACCAATACTTAAAGCAATTGTTGAAATTGATCATCTTGTCTTCATATTGTGGCATCATTCTTGGTGAGGGTAAGATGCTACTCAAGGTCAGGGTCATACCGGCCTGGGCTACATGCTCAGAGAGCTCCTCTATGTCTCTTTTCATGTAGTCCAGGGCGGTACGTCTCAGGTCATTCACACTAGCATGGACAATGACTGAGTCATATTTGTACTTGCCTTAGAGTGACCTGAGTGCTTGTGTTATGTGGCGGATCCTAGCGCCCGACAGGCAGCTCACCGTGACCTTCTCCTTGTTCAGCCTGGTATATCAGGTATGTTGTTTAGCCTTAAGGGCTGTGACTGTTTGGCACACTGGCTTTGTGAGCTATGTGTTGCACGTGTTTTGTTTTGGGGTAGCGGTTGCTTGGGTGTCTGCTGCTTAGGCAGATTTTTATTTAGAGCCTCCGAGTATGTTTTTGTGTGTTTATGTGTTTGGTTTGCTGTCGTGGTAGGTCTATGTGAGACTGGAATTGTAGTGAGTGTGGTTTCCTTCTCCTCCTGACTGGTTTCGCCAGTACTGAGTTGAGAGAGCTTAGCCTCCAGTATGGCTATATGGTTGCATCTCTCACATGTGTTGGAATTTGTTGGGAGGAGGAGAGGGTTGTCTGTGTACATGAGGCAGTTGTAACATTGCCTCAAGATTCCCAGATTCACCATCTGGACAGGAGAGGAGATTGACAACTGACCTTTGGACATGCTAGAATAGTATTGGGAATTCCTTTATAATTGAAAAAAAGGGCTAATGGGGAACAAGGTACTCAAGGGGAGTTTGTGAGGGTGTAGTGCTTTTAATTTTTTAGTGCTGACTTATATAATTGCTTTAGTGAGCAAGTGTCAGGTAACTTAAATGCAATGTGCTAGAGGTAACTTAAATGCAAAAATGACAAACAGTAACTTTCTTTCAAGTGAAACAAGGAAATAAGTACAGTAAGCAATGCAGACATCACTAGGGATCCACAGAAGCACTGAAAAGCCATGTTTTAGGTGGAATTAGCGTATCAGGGAAATAACAAGCAAACAAACAACAAGCATACAAACAAAGCTAGACTCAGCAGGCCTGGATCTAGTCTATCCTACATCCAACAAGGTGTACCAATTTCAGTAAGAAACAGTTCAAATATGCAGGCACTATAAGCCTTTAACCAGAAATTCCCAGCTCAGAAGGGCAGAGTCCAGCCTCTCCTCCCACAAGAGTGCAGACCACGAACCTTCTTAATGTAAAATAACTGGTCTAAAGCCCAAGTGCTTAAACCAGAACTAATACACTTTTAGAATAACAGACACTTAGCCCTCAATCAGCAGTTCCCAACTTAGAAGGATGTAAGCTACCTGTCCTGCCACCACAGTGCAGGCCACAAACCTTCCTAATGTAAAACAACTGGACTGAAGCCCAAGTGCTTAAACTAAAAGGCCTAGAATGAGATACGCCAAGCAGTAATAAATACAATTGAGTACTTTTAAGATGACGCAAAAGAAAAATAAAGTAGGAAGAAACACAAATACAATAAAAGCAGATAATTTTTTTTTTTCCGGAAAAGTAGCAAAAACAGTAGTAAAAACAATTAACATGCAGTGCAAGCTGGCACACACGAGTATGTAGCAATATTAGTCCACACACAGTTTGAAACAATGTAATTAAATTAAAAAGGACTAAAAGCAAGTGCAGAAAGGGTTTATTAGGTAGAATGCGGTAAAGAGATGGGACTGGGGGAGTGTCCTAGATCAAATCTACAGTGGGGCGGGCACTGCAAAAGCCACCAAATTTAAACTACAACCAAGAACAGGGAGGAGGGGTGGGGAAACCAGTTCCAACAGAGATGTGAGGAATTAGAGTGCAAATTATAAAACCAAAAAAATATATACTGATCTCTGTATATTTGCAGAACAGTAAGACAACAGATATCTAAGCAACAATTTAGCTCTATAATACAGAATAATACAGAAAAATATACTCATCTCTATATATTTGCAGATAGTCTTGTAAGGCTGTCTCTCAACACACAGGTTCCACTTTAAAATGTTAAAAGAGGCAAAAGCAAAATAAGGTAATAAAGTAGGAAGAAACACAAATACAGTAAGGCAGATGAAGTCCAAAACTGTTTTTTTTTTTTGAGATGGAGGAAACAGAGCAGATTAAGATACTATAAGGGAATGCCCTTCCCAAGTGGTGCTCTCTCTGTACACTGCAGAGGAGATGGGACTGGTAAGAGTATCCAAAATCAAAACATGATCTCACTGTACTCAGTTGAGTGAGCGAATGAGATGGGTCCAGGAGGAGTGTGCAAAAAGAGATTAACAGCAGGGGAGGGCAATTCCAAAGCCACCCAAGATTAACAACACAACAAGAAACAGGGAGGGGGGTGGAGAACTACTGCAGAGATTCAGAGACACACACAATATTTACTGAATCCAAGACACACAATATTTACTCACTCAAATCTAAAATAAGTGCAGAAAATATACTTGAATCAGCTTATGTTGTCCAAATCTCTACACATGGGTAAAGAAAAGCTAAGGGTACGGTTTGACACATCTAAGTTCTGGAGCACATTTTGTGCCGGCGCAAACGCATGTGTAACAGTTGGCTGGAATTTAATATGCCTGTGATCTGTGACTTGTTTTCTAATAGAATTAATGAAATCTATCGGGTAGTTTTTCTGTAAGAATAACATAGATAAAAAATCACATTCATTATTAAACAACGAATCATCATTAGTCAGTCTGGATATTCTGAATATTCTGATGAACTGACTCCTAACCCCATTCCTTTTCATGAAAAGTGGGTGTGCACTATGAAAGTCTAAATAGTTGTTCCTGAAAGTACTTTTCCTGTGAACAGATGACATAAAACAATTGTTGACTCTGTCAATAGAAATGTTACACACACACACACACACATATATATGTGTGTATAGATAGCTATATCTACATACATCATATATATATATATATATATATATATATATATATATATATATATATACATATAGATATATATATATATCTATATATATATATATATATATATATATATATCTATATATATATCTATATATATATATCTATGAAGAATGAACGTCGTAACAATAAAGCATACACAAGGGATGTGAAAGGAATCAAGACCAACTATAGTACTATATACTGCTGTCAGCATATGTCATAAAAAGCTGGCCAGGAGTGAGCAGAACACTGCTACTCACACCACAGGCAGGGTTTTACCAGTGGGAGTAACATCGTTGAATTGCTAAGTCTACTTTACACAGACGGAAAGTAGTCCATGCTGGGACCACCAAAAATTATAAAGTGCAAATGGCCGTAATCCATAACGCCAGGAAAGGCACGTATGTGCAAATATTACACGGTGGGAGAGCCTGTGAATACACGAGGCGGGACAAAATATGTGTAGGGCCCCAAACGCTCTGGATAGGGCAATGTGTAAAGGTGTGTCATGGCTGCGATAACAAGTGGATAATGGTAGTTACGCATGTAAATTCAACATGGGTGGGGTGGAGGAACTATGGGTATGAAATTATGGATCCAGGCGAGCCAGGGTTGGATGGCCTGGTTCTAATGGACCGCCCCGTGGAGGTCAGCTAGTTCGTAATAGGTATATATGCATACACACATGCAGACAACAATATGTGGAAGTACATTCTCTGTAACACATGCATTCCATTTGTTGACATAAATAATAGAAATGTGCACATACAAACATCGACAGTAGATGGAATAATAGGCTGTGCAGAAGAGGGATGGGACGAAACTGCTAGAACGCAGCGGCGTGTACAGTGTCCAAAGTCAGTGCTGTGCTGATGATAATCCAATGTGAGGGCTTCCCCACACATGGAATCCTTCCTGTGATCTGCTCGGTATGGCAATGACAAGTATTTAACCGGTCTAATTGTAAAAGAAATACGCTGAACACATACATAACTAGGCTCCCACGTTGAACGTGTGAGATACAGCATAGTCATACATATTAATGAATTGTAGTGCCATGTTAACGGGAGTAAAGATGTAATAAAGTCTAGAGTTTAATCCTACCATAAACACTTGCGTGTCCCATGTGGATCAGCCCAATAATAGCAAAACATATTCCTTTGGTCGCTCACATCAATAATGTTCGTGGACTAAATGTATGGGAGGTCGGAGGATATGTGGAGTGAGTAAACCGATGGGATGGCTCTATAGGAGTAGGGTGTGGCCAGAGTGTAGTGGTGTCGATACACCATGAATCCGACAGGAGAATGGATGACAGCAGTGTTAGGGAGGCGTTATGGTGTGTTTGGGAAACCAGGAGCCATGGGTATATGGGTATATATGCATATGGAGCGGCACAGCAATAGTACATTCATTGGAGTAACCCACTAACAAACAGACATTCTCGTACCGAATCACACTGTATCTCATTCCAATTACCATTGGTAATCCGTATATGAACATATTGCGACATCTGTCCGCTGTATAACGTGCTAAATACCAATTACATGATAAATGGAGTGAAGTGTCGGTGTCATAGTGAGTAAGGCACTAGTATGCTGGTGAAGCATATATAAACACCATTACACATGTGTAAGTGTGTGAGTGGGGAATGTATTGGTTTACAGCCCACAGATGTATATATATATATATATATATCTATATATATATATATATATATATATATATATATATATATGGTTGCAGACATATATATATACACACACACACACACACACACACACACACACACACACACACACACACACACACATATATGTACATATATAAATACATAAATACATATATATATATATATATATATATATATATATATGTGTGTGTGTGTGTGTGTGTGTGTGTGTGTGTGTGTGTGCGTAGATATATAGAGATATGCAGCTATGCTAGGAAAAAGCACACAGGAATGACATTTGTTCACAGGCTATGGCAATGGAAGTGAGGAGCCCAGGCAAGACACATGACACATGCAGCATGCCCTTCCACCCCCACCCCACACAGCCGGACATGGGAACTATACACGCAAGCAATGTAAAGTGTCCACTGCTCCCCAGACCACAGGCAGGATACACCCGGGGGGGGGGGACACAGTAAACCCGTGGATTCTAATCGTGGAACACATACTGGAACGTCCCTTGCGGGACACCCCAAAAATTGGCCAAACCATAGGAATGCGATAGATCATCCAGTTTGTCTGCTGTGTATACAGAATCGGAATACAAGGGTGGGTAACCCAGATTACCCATGGGCTGAGACAATTGTATGAAATGGGTCCCATGAAATGGACAGTGGGCAGCGTGTAGTGGTATGTCCAGAACCCACCAGGTCCCAGAGTAAGGATGGGTGCTGTCGAGAAGGCGGGGGTGGGGGAATTATGGGTAGCTACTTATGTGTCTAGGTGTGCAGGTGTTGGCTGATGTTGGCCAATATGGACAGCCCTAGGGATGTAAGTGAATGTGTTCATTGGGCAGAGGCATCGCCCAACAAGCAGCCACACCCACTGCAAGACCCACTAAAGCAAAGTGTAATCTATATTGCATGGAACGGAATAACCAGATGTAGACGTATATAAGTAGAGCTATGTGTGTGTATATGTACCCATAGCGAGATCGAGATAAGCTTCTCCCTCGCCGTAGTATGAATGTATACATACAGAGAAAGAATACAGATACATATCCACATAGGAATCTATACATATGCAGACAACCATAGACCCATATGTCGTTAGATCATATATATATATATATATATATATATATATATATATATATGTATGTATATATATATATATATATATATATATATATATATATATATATATATATATATATATATATATATATACATATATATATATATATATATATATATATATATTTACAAATATATATGTATATAGACAGCAAGATATGAATATACATGTATGCATACATATGCAGATATATCTGTATATATTAATGTAAATATATATATATATATATATATATATATATATATATATATATATATATATATGTTACAGTAAATATACACATGTATATACCTAGGATATGATATAGCAGTTACAGGTAACATATGTTCAGTCTGGGCATATGTTGGTGGGAGGTCCAATAAACAAACGTCTACCCCCCCCCCCAGCTAGGCCGGTGAGAAATACAGACACACAATAAAGGTAAATACACCACTGCTTCCCAGACCACTGGCAGGAAACTACCAGTGAGAGAGATCTGCAAGATCTACACTTGAAACATGGACAGCGATGTCCCTTGTGGGACACCAAAAATTTAGTGATTGGAGCCAAGCCCTGTAATGATTGATGCGACCAGGCTGTAAATGTACACGGACCAGTAGGTTGTGCAAGCCTGATAACACATGGGTTGACACAACGTACGACATGTGTCCCGACACGGGGAGAGTGGGCAGTGTGTAGGGGTGTGTTTATACCCCACCTGCGCCCAAAGTAAGGATGAGTGCTGTAAAGGAGTGGCAGGTAGGGGAACTATGGGTATGCGATTATGGGCCTAGGCATGCAGGTGTTGGCTGCCAGAGCCATATTAGGACCGCCCATGGATGTAAGTAATATTCCGATGTGGGCATAGCAGATGCCCATACCTCCCAAACCTTAACAGCACATCCACTGGATAGTCCGTAAACCATTGGGGGAACAAATAGGGGCCATATCATTGAACTGTCCCCGATTACCAGGGACATCCATGATTACAAATCAGAATCTAACTCTGTCCCAACTAAACCCTCTTAGAACTAGTGATATTAGGAGGAAAGGTGGCAGTATACAATTAATGAATAATGACAACATGTAAGAGTCATAAACAGCATGTACCTCAGACAATGTATATGAATACATATGCTCTGGGTCTGTCAATGCATCAGGTTAATAGCACCAAACTTCTAAATGTGTCCCTGAGGTTGGTATGCAGAGTCCCTGATTCAGTGTTCATTCTTCCCCATTCGTATGAGAGGTCTGCTAGTGAGAGAAAGCACATATTCCAACAACTACCTTAGAAAGATGATAGAATAATAGGGTTGGGATTACCACCTGTCCACCTCTGCGAGGGACACTCCCCTTTGGGCAGTTGTGTCCTGCAAAATAATTGTAATTATGGCAAATGTCCTGTGATTTAGGACAAAGATTTCCTATATTGTCTGTAGTAGTTGCATAAAACAATTATTTTGTATCTGAAACACCTAAATGTTATAAGAAACAGTATAAGCAACTATAATGCTACAAGAATAACCTTTTATTTAGGCAAAACAGTGAGGTACTCTCCTTTGTACTGGCTGTGGGTATGTTTTGCCCTGCAAAATCTGACATCTCTACATAAAGGTCCTATAGGGTTGCCACCTTTTCAAATGCCCAAAGTGGGACATGTTCTGTATAAATGTCAGATTTTCCAGGACAAAACATACCTACATCCATGCATAGTACAGAAGTTTACTTATTTGCACAAATAAAAGCTTACTCTAGTAACATTTGAATTGCTTATGCTACTTCACATTACATATATAAGTTTCATATATAAAATAACTGTTTTATGCAACTATTAAATAAACTTAGGATATAATTTTGTCCTGTAATCTCAGGACATTTGCTATGTCTTGATTATTTTTGCAGGACACAACTGCCTAAAGAGGGACTGTCCCTCGCAAAGTGGGAAAGGTGTTAAGTCCCACCTTGGCCAATTGAAAAGGTGGCAAACCTACAATAGGTATGCGGTAGCATGACTCAGCTGACGGATGTGGCTCCCAGAACCCAATTACTTGTCTGTATTGAAGAGTCTCGATTCCCATGTATCAGCCAGACAGGAGCAGATTGTATGAGGAACACACAAATAATATGATTAATTCACTGGACAGGCCGCTGATTCCACACAGTTGAACGCCATGCCGTCACCTAATGGGCAGCCATTCCCGATGCTGTAGTCATGTAATAGGCATCACAAAGTAATATTGTGGTCCTCGCTCCCACCCAGGGATGTGAGTGTCAGATGCAAGCACCAATGTTGGTGCATATGCAAGTGCGGGAGCGAGCGGGTGTAAGCCTGTTTGGCTACCAGTATGCGAGTATTGCACTGATAAAGCAATGTAGAGGATAACCGAGTGTAAGAAGCTGTAACCAGAGGTCAGCAGTGCTTAACACCAGCAAACCCATGCACACCCATGTTAGATATTATGAATATAAAGCTGAAATTAATTCTGTTGTAAATATGCTGAAAGAAAAAGTTTGCTTGAATATATGTATAGAGTTTACAATGTGCATTCATACTATATGTATAACAGATAGGCTTCTCTTCACAGCATCAGAAAATGCCTAACAAAGCAATACTGGAAAACAAGCATTACATGATTTTCTCATGTTTGTAGAACAAATATCAATTAACAGATATCCTTTTTTATAAATTCAGCAATACGTGATGTTTTTCCAGTAGGAACAGCTTATACAGATGTTTCCTTTCAGAATGGCATCCTCACATCAGCAAAAGTGCTTAAATCACAAAAGGACAATAGAAAAGTCTAAAAACAGACATTATGTGACTTCCCACATAAGGCCAGAAAAACATACCAAGGGGAAATGTGTGCGTGACTAGCTCTGTATATAGCTATTGTAGTAATTCAGTTATGTGAGAGAAGGACAGAGAGAGGTATTTTGTAGAAGTCATCATTCATATCTGTAATGAAGGAAAACTTTGTAAATATATGCTACAAATCTGACAGACTAAATGTGGTTTGTTATAAAATAAGTTATCTGTAACTGTGCTTATAGCTGCAAAATATATTTCTTTATCAGTGTGCAATTTGAAAGGCTTGGTGATTTAAACAGACTGCAGATGGATTCATGCAGAGCTATGTGTCTCTGATTCAGCAGTAAACAGCACAGCAAGACTGTGTGTCTTAAGAAGACTTCAAATCCCACAGCAAGCAAGCATTTAGGAGAGCATCCATAAAATTTTTCAATGGTGATCCTTTGACAACGTTCCTAGCCTGTATCCAAAAACAGGGGGAGTGAATGGGTAATGTCACTCCTGTAAAAGCACAGTAACATTTATGTGAAGTACTTCAGATTTCTACAGTTTTCAACAGTTTGTAGCAATACAGTTTAATAGACGTCTAAATCCGGTGAGAATGCATTGCAGGAAGGTGGAGCAGTTCCATAAATTCTCCAGAAAAGGTACAAGAAGAAGTTGTAAGACTGAATCTGCCAGTTTTGCTGTGCCAACTTCACAAGTGACTACAGAAACTTTTCAACCATCTACAGTAAAGCAGCTTGGCCATCTGCCTGTCTGTTGACTGGTAAGAAAATTATTCTGTGTTACATACAGTATGAATGCCATAGAGGTAATAATAATAACAGAATAAATGCATATACAGCATATTAGCAAATGTAAAAACCTTATTAGGGCAAGTTAATAGTAAGGCATTATGCAAATGGATTGCAATTTGATAGTAAGGCATTATGCAAATGGATTATAATATTTGACTGGTATCTGAAATAAAATCATGTGTGGTATAAAAATGTTTATTGTGCGTACAATGTCATAAAAATACAGTGCATGACATTATCCAAAGGTTAGACTGTACAGACAAAAATTGTAAAGGTAAAGAACCAAGAAAAGTTAATATGTTGACATTATATTCAAATATTAGACAGTTATGTTCTGTCACCAGATGTAAAAGGTTTATTTCAGAGTTGCAACAACAGTCAAATCAGTTACTGATAGAAACTCTAGTACATTTTGTTACAAAGAAATGTAATAAACTTCTAAAAGACAGACACAATGAGTTCAGGAAGCTTAGACAAGTTATACACACATCTTTTCAAAAGTGCATAGGAGTTTCAAATTCAGCAGAACAGCTTACTAAAGAATGTCAGAAAGATCATGCAACATCACAGGAAATTCAACAGCAGTTGCAGGATAAAGGAAATAGATTAGCTCAACTGACAAAGACTGGGAATTTCCTGCATACACAGTTAATCTGTGCAAAAGAAATATATTTTATAATATGTTTATGTTTTGAAAATGGTTAAGCATGCATGCTAGGATGGTAGGGACATGACATGCTTGTATAAAGATATACATATACAAGACAGACATGCATGTGTGTTCTTTTCATCTAGAGTACATTTGTTTACAATGCATAAAAGCAAAAGGCAGACAACAGCAAATATAAATAAACATATGTTATAATTGTATAGTAACACCAAACAGTTAAAGTTCTAAATTTTAAAAATAAATAAAATCACAGATGTTATTAGTCAAACAGTTTTTTGTAAAATGAATGGCAGGACAGTTAAATAGATAAATAAATAAAAAATACTGAAATCCATGTAAGGTAATTGTAAAATAATGTCTATTTATGTTGTATAAATGCATAGTTATGCAAATCACAATCACATTAAAGGAAAAATGCCAAAAGAATTAATTATAGTTTATAGAGTATAAAATGTGAGCTCAGACCTTCCTAGACTGAATGAATAGTTACAGGAAATGTTGGAAAGATCAGATAAACAACAAGACTGATTGCCAGACAAGTAGCTTGAGTTTTTCTAAAGCATCATTGTTATTAAAACATAATTGTTAAAATGTTTACAGGCAACACTATTTGGTAATTGTAATAAAATGTCACAATTGTGCATAGATGTCACTTATAATCTGTTTGCAAGTAAATGTTAAAAGGACAAAAAAAACCTCAGATGCATCAAGTACAGCCAGCAAATTGGCTATAGTATATATACAGTTCAAATCAATTGTGCAGGAGGGTGTAAATACCTACTAGAGGTAATATACATTGAAAGCTTTATTTAGTAACCTAATAAAATAAGTGTGTAACCAAAGTCTTGGGCTGACATACATTCTATTCTCACAGCATAGGGCAGGTAAACAGTGCTGAAGTACTACAGGAGGAGGGGCACTTTCTCAGTTTTACACTGACTGTATAAGCAGTACTGCACAAGGGTCTGAAATAAAGCTACAGAAAAAATAAACAACAAGGGTCTGAAATAAAGCTACAGAAAAAATAAACAACAAGGGTCTGAAATAAAGCTACAGAAAAAATAAACAACAAGTGTCTGAAATAAAGCTACAGAAAAAATAAACAACAAAGGTCTGAAATAAAGCTACAGAAAAAATAAACAACAAGGGTCTAAAATAAAACTACAGGAAAAAATATCTCATTTCTTCTTGACAATACTCTTTTATGGGGGGAAAACAGGTATTAGTGTATTAGAAATACTGGTAAACTGGATTAAACCTGACAGGATAAGATATTTTACAAGTTGTTAATAGCTATCATAATGGTTATTATTGTATTGTTTAGAATTAAATTGTATTTACAACCTGTTAAATTGTAAAGCTATACAAGAGATGGTTTAAAAAACAAGAGATGATTTAAAATTGCTTTATTAAAGCTATACAAGAGAGAATAAAGATATGCAAAATACATAAATGTTTCTAATAGCAAGAATGGTCATTATTTCAATATGTTTTTGACAAAACAATGTTGGTATAAAAAAGCATGAATATTTTTAATTGCTGAGTATGTAGTTTAAAATAACATGACATATGCATTTGGTGCCAGTTCCACTAGATATTTCTAAAGAGACAAACATTTTCCAAGATGTTGCTTAATATTAATGTTATTAAATCTGTAAGATTAGACTAAATGTACTTTACAGTCTTTATATGCACAAATGTAGAAAATTTCAGTACAAATGATAGTCTTTGTATGTACAAATGCAGAAGAATTCAGTACAAATGAAATTAATGTCTAGTAATAAATATGTGTAAAAAAACATGTTTAAAAAAAATAAATAAAAAATGGGTCCAGGATACCTACTAGATTAAAATGCATAAACAGCAAACAGTCTGTGTAAATACATACTGTACAGGATAAATCGTAATAAGTTCAAAAGTAATTTGTCAAGTTGTAATATCACTGGGTTTACCCCAGTAAAATAATTGCTTTCAAATATTTATTATCTAAGCCCAGTTCAGCATTTTACCAAGATGTTATTGAGCAGTTCAGAGACATGAACACAATGTGATGGTTAAAATGACATTAAAACTGTATATTTTCAGCAGTGTATAAATGCTTCCAGTAGCACATAGTTATTGTCTCTTATAGTTAATTCAACAGTTGCAAAGAGTTAATGAAACAATTCTAAGTCATAAATTAAATTCTGTGATTGCAAAATAATAAATTAATCAAGTAAAATTAAAACAGACACAGCTCATAACTGATAAAATATTTTCACAGAATGGTCTGCAAAAGAAAAAGTTGTTAAATACATTCAGGTTTGGTAGTAATACATGTTTTCATTGTATTAACTATGTAAAATTGCATTTTGACTTGTATCAAAAAAAGACTAAAGGTTTTATATAAAAATAATGTGTTTTTTATATAGAATGTTTTGAGTATGTTTGAAAACAGAGGGAATTGTTAGATATTATGAATATAAAGCTGAAATTAATTATGTTGTAAATATGCTGAAAGAAAAAGTTTGCTTGAATATATAGGGGACTTGCAGACATTGGACCCGACCCAGTTTGGCTTTGTCAAGGGAAGATCATGCCTTTTGAACTTGGTCGACTTCTTCGAAATAGTCACCAAGGCCATTGATGAGGGAAAGGCAGTCCATACAGCCTACCTTGACCTTGCAAAGGCTTTCGACACAATACCCCACTCGGGTATTGTAGAAAAACTTACCAGCTTAAATGTAAACCCATATGTCACAAGATGGGTTGCAAACTGGCTTAAGGACAGAACCCACAGGGTTAGAGTTGCTGGCACTGTGTCAGACTCCAAGCCGGTCACAAGTGGTGTCCCACAGGGCTCGGTCCTTGGCCTATTGTTTGGCATCTACTTCTCAGAAGTACAGGCCAACATGGGAGGACTTTGGCTGACAAAGTTTGCAGATGACTGCAAACTGGGCGCCATAGTGGAAAGTGCATCGGACACGGATATCCTTCAGAAGGGACTCACTGAAACAGATAGCTGGTGCCAGAGCCATGGCCTGAAGTTAAACGCCAAAAATGTATAGTCATACCCTTCGAAAAACAAGGTAACCCCAAGCTACCATATAGGTGGCAATCCACTAAGCACAGAAGAGGTTATCAGGGACCTGGGGACCCAGGTTGACAGTGGCCTTTCTTTTGACACTCACATTGCTAAAGTGGTTAGAAAGACCTTCTACATTGCCCACCTGATCATGAAGGGATTCACATCCAGATCTAGTGAGGTCATTGTTCCCCTGTACTCTTCACTTATCAGACCAATGATCCAGTACAATGCCCCATTCGGGATGTATCTCACTCGACATCTGCAGCAATTGGAGAGACCCCAAAAGTTCCTCACCAAAAGGATAAAGGGACTCCAAAATCTGTCATATGCTGCCAGATTGAAGAAACTCCAGCTCTATTCAGTCGCATACCGTCTGCTCAGAGGTGACATGTGCCTGACATACAAGGCCATGTCCAACCCGGAATTAATGGACATGCTCCACCTCAAAAAATCCAAATCCACCAAAACCACTAGAGCAAGCGACTTAAACCTTAGCACGGATATAAATAGGACGTGCTGGAGGGATAGATTTATCACTCAGAGACTCCCTATGCTGTGGAATAAAATCCCAGTCCATGTGAGGCAGAGCACCTCGCTGACTCTGTTCAAGAGAAATCTAGACCTGTGGATGGGAGATCGTAGGTTTACCCCGGGAATCATCTCTGGGTCACTGCTGGACAGAGGCACAACAAACTAATGGGCACAGTATTTTTTCATATAAGGGGTGGCGTAAGCCACAATAATTTGGGCTAGGCTTATAAATGCCTTAGGGCAGATAGCCTAGTATAAACCTATGAACCTATGAACCTATATGTATAGAGTTTACAATGTGCATTCATACTATATGTATAACAGATAGGCTTCTCTTCACAACATCAGAAAATGCCTAACAAAGCAATACTGGAAAACAATCATTACATGATTTTCTCATGTTTGTAGAACAAATATCAATTAACAGATATCCTTTTTTATAAATTCAGCAATACGTGATGTTTTTTCCAGTAGGAACAGCTTATACAGATGTTTCCTTTCAGAATGGCATCCTCACATCAGCAAAAGTGCTTAAATCACAAAAGGACAATAGAAAAGTCTAAAAACAGACATTATGTGACTTCCCACATAAGTCCAGAAAAACATACCAAGAGGAAATGTGTGCGTGACTAGCTCTGTATATAGCTATTGTAGTAATTCAGTTATGTGAGAGAAGGACAGATAGAGGTATTTTGTAGAAGTCATCATTCATATCTGTAATGAAGGAAAACTTTGTAAATATATGCTACAAATCTGACAGACTACGTGTGGTTTGTTATAAAATAAGTTATCTGTAACTGTGCTTATAGCTGCAAAATATATTTCTTTATCAGTGTGCAATTTGAAAGGCTTGGTGCTTTAAACAGACTACAGATGGAGTCATGCAGAGCTATGTGTCTCTGATTTAGCAGTAAACAGCACAGCAAGACTGTGTGTCTTAAGAAGACTTCAAATCCATCACACCAAGCAAGCAAGCAAGCTCCAGCAAGAAGCTCCATATAATTTTTCAACCCACTCCCAACTGCTTTAATGTGCCTTACTCCCTCCGTATCCAATGGCCTTGTTCTGCCCTGCAACCAAATAAACGTCCTCTGCAAGGCTCGGAACCAGGACTCTGCACACACAGCTAATGTGAATTACCAATACGCCATGGCAGATATGCAGACAACGGATAGTACCACAAACATATCATACAGCGCAGTCATTCAACAGTATAGGAATGTATCCCATCATGTAGATGTATATGTGAGTGTTTATGTCCAGCATACAGGTACATACATATATAGACATATATCAGGAACATACCATGTGGCAACAAAGCATTACAAACAAATGAAACGGGAAACACCAGCGATGCCTGTATTATGTAGTGGTGTTGTTCTATGTGATCTCAAGACTCCCTCAGACAGACATGTGTCATTCATACACGCAAATAGTTGTACATTGGCCGTATACATCACTCTGTGCATGTAATGTACATTAACACAACAGTACCTGTCCAATCATTATGTGTGAACAGTACTCTTGTAAGGTGCTGTGTGCAACATCATCATCATGATAAAGGTAAATGGGGTAACCAGAGAGGGACCGGTAGTGTTGTGTGTACAATGTGGTCATCCTCATCATGTGTACCTGGTCCATTTAGTAGTGATGTGCATACCAGGATCGTGCGCCTCAGGGACAGGGGTGAGGATAACAAGAGTATGTTGTGATGCATATTACAAGGGTTACATGTGTCCAGTGGGCACATGCGTGAAATTGACAGCTATGTATAGGGCAGATGTTGTCCTAGGAGCCGATTGGCCTTATGTTTCCATAGGTGAGGGTCGGATGTAGGGGAAGGAGTGTAGGTATGGCCGCGGAGGATAGGTAGGGTAGGATCACAGACAAGACAGCATACAGGGTAGGTATATGACATGTGGGGGGACACTCCCCAGATGGGGATGAGTGTTCGGCATTCACAAGCCCATGGAAACAGTGGGACGGAGGTCCCCAGCCATGGGCAGCTGCCAATGCACCTAAACAGCTGCAAAGGAGGCAGTGCTGGGGGCTGTCCAGGAGGGGCAGCATCACCCTGTAAATGTGACACTCTGCCCTTGAGCTTGCGTATCTGGCTTCGGAACCCCTTAGTGAGCCTTCAGTGCAACACGTCTGGGACCTCACGACAGCAGACATGTACCTGTCTGGTCCTGCTCCCAGGGGGGGACATGCTCCATCCTCAGTGTTGGTACCACCAGAAGGTGGTGCAGAGCCAACAGAGGTTGATGTCCAAGGCTGAGCCCCTGATGTGCTAGTGCCCGGTGCCATGGTCAACTGAAGTGGTACAGGAGGTTCTGCTGGGACCTCCCGACCCATTCAGCCTATGGTGTTGCAGTTTAAACCCACATATGGCTTAGTGATAGACACCAGCATACAGGATTATCTACAACAGTATGCATAGATATCATCATCAACCCAACACAACAGATGGTATACATTCGCAGAGGGAGCACAACACATGCATATATACTGCCTGCCATCTGTACAATGTGTAGTAGATGTGTGACCGCAGCTATGAACAGTTGCCCATTATTGGCTTGTCATTGAGAACCCCAGACAGTGCCTGTTATACCACTGTTTCATGTGATACATGTCCAGTCAGGGATGCGATGGCAGTAACACATCCCTATCATCATGTACTGTCTGCAATCCTCACACTATGCTTCTGCTGCGCACAGATGTGTGTTCAGTATGTAACATAGGAAACAAATGGTTGCACACACTGACCAGTTCACAAATGGCCCTACAGATGGGGGTCCCTCACGAACAGAGTACTGTCATGTCTGTATTAAAACATGCAGAGTAGCCATTACACACATGTTAAACAGGCAGTAGTCTCAATGCAGCATAGCTACAGTTACATGCTGTAGTCATGTGTGGCACATCCCTCCTGTCTTTAGGCTATTTCCCACTGTATATAATGTTTGAGGTACATCCAGATATCATCTGTGATGCCGTGTCAGAACACCACATCCAGGTACCACTCACAGCGACTGTCATGGCCAAATACCAACATGTTTTCCGTAGATAGTGTACTGTGCTTATCATGCGAATGGCTATGGGAACACCCTCACAGCTGTTCTACATGCAATCAGCTACAGGAGGACTGCAACAGGTGCAGAGGCCATCACCTGATCATGTCCATCACTTACAATACACATGCTGCTGCTGAGCAGGTGTACACCTTCACATCTACCAGAGAGTGTGTGGGTGGGACAGGCAAAGTACACCAGGGAAGGGCTTGGAGACTTAACCCTAAGCATCGTCTGCCACATGCCTAACAGCACAGGGGTCAAACCCCTGATTGACTAGTCATTACTATTACATGTGCATGACATTACTACATGTGCCACAAAGGGGACATGTTGCTGTGCTGTAAGAACATATATGTGTGTAGGTGAGTGACATCTGCAACAGAGATATAGTAGACATACATTAGGTGTGGCACACATGGCTGTCCACATGAACGGATGCCAATGTCACCACAACCACACTCTCTAATGGACACACATTGACACTCTTTGCCAGGGCCACAAATACACAACCTAGCTACTTAGTTTGCCACACTGCTGTAATGCACAGGACTACATGTACCACAGGGGATATCTGGAGGTTCTATGGGCTAGGGCATGTGAAAGTGTTTGACATCTGTTGGTATGCCAATGAGGGTTATACTGGGAGTGACTGTGGTTGGGAGCATCATAACCCACACACAGACACAAGGTGCCAGTACTGACATGCATGTATGCATTGCTTCATGGGTGTGTAGTGGTTGGCTGTGCAAGATGGCTGTACAAGGCTGGGTGAGGGGTAATCCTTGTCATCGAGCCACCCGACAATGGTGTGCAGTGCAGGGGTGTAGTGTCTGCAATGTCCCACACAGATGGGTACTGCATGACCTGCCCTGACATCCTGGTTACCAATGTGTATGGCCATAGCTTTGCAATGCACACCATGTCTGTGTTTGATAGTCCTTGACATGGACATTGCCTGGGATGTGCATGTCCCACAATACTGTACAGTAACATGTACAGGTGTACCTGTTTTGGCAGGCACATGTTGTGCACACAGACTGTTATCCCCTGATATGCCGATACTGGCCTGGTGTGGTGAAACCTGCTTATAGTGAGCAGGTTGACCCTGCACCTGCATTGATACTATGATACAGGTATTCCCTGGTGTCAGTGGCATTGGTCCATACAGGGCACATGTGCACGGCATTGTATGGACTCTGTGGATCACATTTGATGGCACCACATATGTTGCAGGCATCCAACGGGGAACACAGTGAAGGCACAATGTCCACATATATGTGCCTATTGTACCACTGTACAGGGTGCCATGTCCTCTGCAGGTCACTGCATTCACACCGTGCCTACTATCTGTCATCAATGTGCATGGTACTAGCAACATAGCGGGATATCATAGGCAAATTTGTTTGTGCATGGCACATGGGTGCAGAACATATACCGGGCACTAGTAGGGTTGCATACTTTGTTCACCAGGCCTTTTGCCAGCTGTAGGGGTATGGCTTGCCAACACAGTCCCGTGGCTGACTGACAGCTGTACTCGTCGTGAGGTGGCCAATGTGTCATAAGACGGACACCATATAGGAAAACT